>NW_021146443.1:0-25000 GCF_002837175.3 Physeter macrocephalus
GCCGAGGAGGATAGCCGCACCTGATGATGTGGCTGGAGAGCTTTGATGAGAAATGAACCAGCAGTGCTCTTGACCACTTCTCCCCGGCCACAACGCTTCTGATCTCACTCGGGAGTTCAGCCTAGACCCTTGGGGCTCACAGGCAAATCTTGCTTCCCATCGTCCTCTTCTCCTTCCCAGGGGTTGGGTTAGTTGTGGTCATATGATCAGTTCTGGCCAATGAAAAGAGAGCAGGGGCTGCTGGGTGAAAGAATCTCTAGCTCTTCTTTCACTCCCCCTCGTGATGCCTGATGTGACACCTGGACAACCATCTTGTGGCCACCACCCTGTGGCTGCCATCCTGTGGCCCTGAGGGAAGCTGGCTTGAGAACAAAGCTGTTGCACTAAGTAGGCCGAGTGGAAATATGGGACAGATCAGAGTCCTCAGTGATTTTGCTGAGCTGCTGAATCAACCAGCCCCAGAGCTGCCCCACCCTGGGATTTAGGGTTATTTTTCCTTTTTTGAAGCTCTGTGTTCAATATGTGTTCCTTGCACCCAAGATCATCCTAACAAACACAGCAAGGATATGTAACAAAAAGCAGAGAGAGGAAAGGAGTCTTGTCCAGGTACTTGCGCTTCAAAATAAGAAGGAAAGAGCTGCATTCCCAGCCAAGAGCTTTGGGAGAGGATGCTCTGAGTAGACACATGGTCCCCTCTACCCAAACACCCAAGATGCCCCGGGGGGAGGCAGGCAGAGGGGAGGAAAGGAGTGTCAGTGTTGGGGTTCCTGGTGAATGTGGATCCTGGTCCCTCCTTCCCAACTGAGCCTGGCAAGGGCTCCAGGGAAGACCCCCAGCAGGTCTGGGGCATCTGGGACTCAGAGGGGCCGTTCCTCTCTTCCCAGGCAGAACCCCAGGGAGGTGGCTGAGACCCCAGGGAAGAAATGGCCAGATAGTGCAGCCAGGCAGATAGGGCTGGGCTCAGACGGCCCTCTGAGGGATACAGAATTTGTGAGATAAGCACGCGTGCAGAGAGGACCCAGATGTCCCAAGAGGAATGAGGACCCAGGAGGCTCTGCAGGAATGGGCTTAGTTCAGCAGGTATGTAGGTGGAACCAGGAGCCTGGAGCAGAGGGGATATTGACACACTCAGCAGATGTCCTTTGGGCATGCACTGCCAGGTGACCCCTCCCGCTGCCAGGATGTGGTGCTCAGATGCAGCCCCCCAGGAAACGTGGTAAGAGAAGAACTCCAGCTGGCCAAAATCACATTTCTTCAACTTCAGCAGAATGGAAATTAAGCTTAGTCATGGAGAAATAAAGCAAGTTCTCTTCTGTGTACATCTGGGTTTGCGGCATCAACTCATTCCCCTCAGTGGTGAAGAGCAGTCAGCCAGATGAAGGTCAGCCACCAGCGACCCCACCACGACCAACACAGCTGCTTCCCTGCAGAGGGTCCCCACTTTCCTCCATGTGCCTGCACCCCAATTACTACTTCCTCCTGTCCACGCCACCACCTGCAGGCGACCTCACACCTCATCCGGACCCTGAGCTGCAACCCCAGGCCTTGTTGCTGGCCACCCAGCCTCCCGTCTTCCTGGGTTTGCAGACCAGCTGCTCCCAGCCACGCTGGCTTAGCTCCGTGCCCTCTTGACTCATGTCATGGAAATCCCTCCTTCCTTTCTGGCTCCTGCAGCCACCCGCTGGCCCCGGCTCTCCCCAGCTCGGCCCCACCCATGATGTTCTTGACGTCTGTTTCTGATCTCGTTGAGTTTCTGCCCATGTTTTTCCCTTCCTCCAGATGTACACGTGGCAGCACGTGGCTACTGGGACAGGCCTGTGGAGCTGGCGGGAGGGGAGGGAGCAGGAGAGCCGCAGGATTTTATCCCCTGGCCCAGGATTCCTGGTTCTTGTTTCCCGCTGCTCCTCTCCCCCTACGCTCAGTAAAGTCACTCATCCAACAACCGCTCTCCGCTCTTCAAGGACCCACACGCCAGCTGCTGCTAATGCATAAACACCATTACAGTCGGTCCTCACTCAGGACAAGAAAGGGATGGTCCCCAGGGTGGGCAGGCGGCTACACGGGCATTTCGCTGGCTCGCTGGGGTCACCAGGACTACACGTTGCAGATCCCCGGGGGCTGTTGTCCCCACAGACCTGGCAGAGGGCCGAGGGGGGCCTCCAGTTTCCCAAGGCCCTTGCCGAAGGACCTCCACCAAGAACTTACCTGTTGGGAGAGTCTCCATAACAAAGATCTAGTGGCTCTTACCGCACCCCCCCCCCCGCCCCATTGACGATATGCCACCAAGTCAGGAACTAGGATCCCATGGGAACAACTGGCCCAGACAGACCAGAGGCGTCCTCTGAAGCACGGATGGAAAAGTGTTTGTAGCAGGTCCAATTAGACAACGAAGGGCTGCCAGACTTTGGAGCCCTGAACTAATGTGGCCTGGGAATGTCTGGGGCCTTTGGCCTCAGCTTGCAAAGGGCAAGCTTCAGTCCTCCTGCAGGTGCTTGGCAAGTAGTGTCAAAAGCTTTTCTGCCTCAGTGATCAGGAAATCAAGTCCTCATGACGTCCATGACCAAAGGCTCCTTCCTGGCACTGGAGGTGACCTTTACCACCAGTGTCGGAGCAGGGGTGCTGGTGAGGCCGATGATACTTCAGCAGATCCTGGGCCAAAAGCGGATGGTGGGATGGCTCCCGAGTAGCCTCTGACCTGTTAGGGCCTCTTGGGTGAGAGCTGCGGGGCCTTCAGGTGTGGTGGGAAACCTCCTTCGGGGGCCAGATGGGCTCCAAGGAAACTAAGACTTATGTCTCCCCCTGCCTGGGTGGCTGCAGGCTCAGGTGAATCCTGGGGCAGTTATGGTGGATTTGTCTTCATAAGCATCCTCTTCCACGTGGTACCCAGAGAGCCATCAAACACAGGCACACAGGCAGGGCAGATGCCCCCATCAAGCCAATAAGGGGAGCGCCCCTGATTACATTAGGTATTTTTATGTGAGTAGCTACTATGCTAGCTTAGAAGTCAGAACCCACCAAGACTGCCCGTTGTAGGACGTGGAGCACTTTCCACCAGAGACGAGCCAGCTGTTCTCTGGCAAATATTACACACAAAACAGGAGACAGAAGCCCCAAGTGAGGATCTGTGGTTTGTTCGGCACGTCCAAGTGCCTCACTGGAACATAAACTCCGTGGGTGTCCTCCATGGGGAGGTGATGTGTTGTGCCTCCAATTGCAGCCTCCAAGCCTAGCGGCGTACCCAGCACACAGTAGGTGCTCAGTAGTTGTGGTTCAAAGGATGAACGCAGGGACTTCCCTGGTGGCGCAGTGGTTAAGAACCTGTCTGCCAATGCAGGGGGCACGGGTTCGAGCCCTGGTCAGGGAAGATCCCACATGCCGCGGAGCAACTAAGCCCGTGCGCCACAACTACTGAGCCTGCGCTCTAGAGCCCGCGAGCCACAACTACTGAGCCCGCGTGTCACAACTACTGAAGCCCGCGCGCCTAGAGCCCGTGCTCCGCAACAAGAGAAGCCACCGCAATGAGAAGCCCGTGCACCACAACGAAGAGTAGCCCCCGCTCGCCACAACTAGAGAAAGCCTGCACACAGCAACGAAGACCCAATGCAGCCAAAAATTAATTAATTAATTAAAATTTTTTTTAAAAAGGATGAATGCAGTGCTCACCGGGCAACCTCTCTTCTAATCCTTACGGCCACCCCCATGAGATAGATGATCATCATTCCCATTTTACAGACAAGGAGACTGAGGCTCCGAGATGTGAGCACTTTCCCAGGGCCACAGCCAGGGCACAGCACAACAGACCCTGAGCTGCTTCCACTGCCTCCAAGGCACACCAGCTGAGTGAGTGACCGAGGCGGGCTGGTTCTTTTGTGGGTGGCGAGCATGTGGAATGGAGCCCTGGGCTGCCTTGGTCACTCTGGGGCCCTGAACCTGGGCCCAGCAGAACAGGATGGGCTGCCCTCCCAAGGTGGGCAAAGGAAACCGAGCAGAAAGAACCAGGCTGAATTGCCAAGAAGACGCACGACTTTTAATTATGCTGGACAAGCAGGGCAGGGGTGAAGTCGGGCTGGGGGTGGTTGTACAGGACCAGCCTTCACGGCACCGAGTCAGGCCCTGCTGCCATCCCCCAGCCATGCAGCCATGGCTCCCCTGGCTATGAGTAAGCACCAGAGACCACCAGCGGGGCCACCTCTGCCCCGGAGTCCGCATAAGCACCAATGGGCGGAGGCCGTCTCCCTCTGGGGAGAGGTTCGGGCCACCTGGGGTTGCGGGAGGGGAAGGCTGGGGGCCACCAGGCTGTCCCACCCTGGGAGAGGGGGAAGGGACAGAAGTCCTGATGTCCCTCACTTGGCCTCAGCGTCGCCCAGCGCCTCCCTTGGCATCATGGCTCAGAGGAGGGTCCCCACAATTGACCTGGAATGTTGCTCGCTTTGGTTCCCCAGACCTGCTGAGGGGTCCAAAGCCCGGTGCCCTCTGTCCTGGCTCATTGCCCGGCAGCATTTGTAAAGGCAGCAGCAGGCCAGAGGCGGCTCTGCTGGGCAGGAGCTGCCCACCCGGGGCCTCAGCACCTTAACAGCCTGGAGAGCCGGAGGCACTGGGCTGGCGAGAGACACCAAGGAGGTCAGAGCACCTGGGGACAGACGTCAGTGTCTCACAGTGGCTGGGAGCCTGGGAGAACTGAGGCCCAGGCACCTTTGGCAAAGCGGGCTGAGCACGGCCCTGACAGCCGCCCGGCAGCGGGGCAAGGAGGACGTGTGCTGAGGAGGGTAGGAGCCCTCACAGGCTTCCATCCCAGCCGTGTGGGGAGCCATGGGCCTGGGCCCCCTTACCCCAAAATGCCCCCTAGCCCCGGGTCCTCTCCTCACAGCACCTTTCCGCTGACCAAGCCCCCCTGGGTTTGCTTTAATGATGGGCATTGGGCAAAAAAGAAAGGAACAGGCAGAGGATACCCCCCACCTGGGGTACCCTATCCTGCCATCCTGGGGAGTGGTGGGTAATGGGGGGCCACAGTGCCTGAATGCCCAGAACACAGACTTGTGTGATCAGAGACCCATGTGTTTCTCCGGGTCTGGTTTCAGAATCTGTGTCTCCCCGCCCTGGCTGGACTGGGTGCTCACCGAGAGCAGGGCCTGTGTCTGGTTCACCTCAGCCTTCCCGGAGCCTGGCACAGAGCAGGCGCTCAGTGAGTGTTTGATGACTGAATAAATGAACTGCGGCTGCACAAGTCGGGGCACGGACAGGAGTTCAGAGAGAAGGGAGAAGGCGCAAGAGACAAGAGGAGGGGGTGCCCTAGAAGGGTGAGAGAATTTCAGGATGTTGGGAAGATTCTAGAATGTTTGGAAGATCCTAGAATGTTGTGAAAGTTATAGGACCTGGTTACTCAAGTGGGGTCCATAGACCAGCAGCACCAGCATCACCCAGGAACGTCCTAGAAATGCAAAATCCTGGGCCCGTGCCACATCTGCTGAATCAGAACCAGCATTTTAGCACAATCCCTGGGTGATGCGGATGCACATTCAAGTTTGAAAAGTGCTGGTCTAAAAGGTTGGGAAAGTTCTAGAAGATTTAGGTTAGGAGGTTTCTGAAAATGTCCAAGAGAGGAGAGAGGCAGGAACAGACTGGGAGGGGTGATGGAGGGAAGGAAAGAGGAAAGAAGGCTGCCCAGAATGCCAGGTCCCAGGACCAACTTTACAGACAGGCAGACTGAGGCCCCGCAGGGGACAGACCTGCCCGTGACCACCCCAAGCCAGAGCTGCCCCACGGGAGGCACTAATCGTCCTCGGGCTTGATGAGGTGGCCGCTGAAGGTGATGTAGGTGTCGATGTCGTCGCTGTAGACGGCGTTCTCACGCTTACGCTTGAAGAGCCGTGCCCAAACACGGTCGCCGGGTGCCAGGGCCAGCATCACACTCTGGCTCTGCATGATGCTGCGGTCGCTGGGCTGCGCGTACAGGATGACGGCTGCCTCGTCGTTGTGCACGACGTGCACGTAGGTCTCCTTGAAGTTCCAGCTGTGCACGTTGAGGCTGAAGAAGTAGAGGCCGCGCAGGGGGGCAACGAAGTGGCCGGCAGCCAGGTTGAAGTGCCCGTCCGGGTTCACGAAGACCGTGTCGAAGAGCAGCGGCTGGAAACCCTCGCTGCTGTGCAGGGCCGTCTTGCGGCCCACCGAGAAGGCTGAGAAGCGCATCTGGCACGGGCCGCCAGGGCTGCCTGCTTGCCCCTTGGCACCCTTGGTGCCCTGGGGGCCGCGCTCCCCCCGGGGGCCCTCCCTGCCCAGCTTCCCGGGTGAGCCCAGTAGGCCTCGGTCCCCTTTGTCACCTGCGGAGACAAAAAGGAGAAAAGTCAGGGCAGGCACCCACGCCTGCACCCAGGGGCCTCCTAAGCATTTGCAGAAGGCTCGCCCCTGCCCAGAGACGGCAGGCCAGAGAAGAGCCAGCACCTACTGAGCACCTACTGCATGCCAGCCATCGCCACCCCGAGCGCCCCTCTAAAGGGGACACCATGTCCACCTCCACTCACAGAGAGGTGAAGGGACTCTCCCGGTGGCACAGCTTAGGAGCAGGGGAGCAGGACTCCAGCTGTGGTCTGTCTCCACACCAGCCTGCTCCCTCCTCAGCAGTGAGGGTCTGACTGTGGTCTCTGCCAGACCAGGCCTGGACCCCAGGTGTCACTGCACCCAGCGGGACTCCAGGGGGATGTGAGCGTGGCATTTCTGCCCCAGAGAAGGGATCACCCGGAAGGAAGTGTCCAGAGTCGGAGCCAGGCAGCCCTTGGTGGGCGTTACCGCCCCTCTGCATGACCTGGGGCCTTCGTGTTGGTGTCTTGGGATGTTTTTGTCTGTGTCTTGAAGAGGATCACGCACACCTCACAGGGATGCTCCTAGCCCTCTGGGAAAGCACCGGGTGAACCCTGCAGATACGAGGCAGGACGATTCACCCAGCACTGCCCAGCCCACCTCCCCCTGCCCTGGGCTCTGGCAGCATCTGCCCTGGTTCCCAGGCAGGCACGCCTCTGGCCAGCCCTTGTTCCAGGCTGACCTTGAACGCAAGAAAAGCAGGTGACCACCTACTTTTTATTTTTTTACCACCTACTTCTTGAGGGACCAGATCCCAAATATTTCCCTGCTGCCGGTCACAGAGCCTGCAATCACACCCTTAGCTACATCCTCTGAAGGAACTAGACGGCCCCGTGTTGTCCCGGGGTCCCCCATGACCACGGCAATGCTGCTGGGAAGAGGGGAAGAAGGGGCAGAAAAGAGGGCGCAGGTCCTCGGAGGAGAAGCCTGGAGAGAAGCAGGGAGGAGGGAGTCCATGGCTCTGTGGAGGTCTTCCTCACTGGCCTCGTTGGTGAACTACCTACCTCATCATGTGCCCTGCACTTTACATTTTGCAGAGCACTTGCTTCACCCCGGCCCCAAGGGAGGGCGTGAAGGGTAATTATAAGAGGGGGTTACCTTCTCCTTTTTACAAATGAGGCAGCAAGCCCAGGGAGGGAGAGACAAGCCTGCCCCACACAGCAAGGGAGCTGAAGAGCTGGGGCTGGGACCCAGGACTCCTGACACCAGCCAGACGCCTTCTGCCCAGCAGGCAGCTAGCCTGGCCCAGGAGAGGGGACATGGGGTTTTAAGGAGGATAGTGAGGGGGGAGTACAGTCAGCATCCAAGCACCTCGTCAGCCTCACATAGAGGGCTCTGTTGGCCTTGGGGAAGCGGTGATGTGTGAGGTGGTGGGCAAAGTAGGGAGAGGACAGGAGGGGCCCTCAACCACAAAATCTGAAGGCCCGAGGGTCTCAGGTGCCAGCTGACCCTCTGGAGTCCTCGGCGACAAATCCTAGCTCTGCCCCTAACAGCTGTGTGACCCCAGGAGAGCTCCTCCCCTCTCAGAGGCTCAGTTTCCCCATCTGCAAAGTGGGAGGAATGACAACATACCGAACTTGCGGGGTTGTCGTGAGCAAAGACAGAGGTTAAGGATGTCAAGGTCTGGCCCCAGGACCAGCCATTCACAGCCCCCAACAGCAGAAGCAGCTTCCTTGAGATTTGGTTTTAGAGGACAGGCAGCCAACTCTCACCTGGGTGGCCCTAGTGGCCCCCACGACTCCCCCTGATTCTACCTTTGTCTATTCTCCACAGAAATTAGAGTGATCCATTTGAAACCTAAGCTGGGCCAGGTCCCTCCTCTGCTCAAACCCTCCCCCACTCCCCATCTCACTCAGAGGAGGAGCCCACATCGGATCTGTTTTGTCTCCAACCTATCTCCTCCCCTTGCCCCCTGTTCCTTAAACACGTGAGGTCCGCTCTGGCCCCAGGGCCTTTGCACCTGCTATGCACTCTGCCTGGAATGCTCTTCCCCAGATATCCACGTGGCTTCTCCCCACCTTCTCAGTGAGACCGACACCGACCACCCCCATTTAATACGCAACCTGCCCCCCACAGCTGCACTCCAGACACCCCTTACCCTGCTCCACCTCGTCACTTCCATAGCATTTATCATCATGCATCTCATTAACTTGGGTGATATGTTTACTGCTCACTGTCTGCCTCCCCCACTAGAACAGAAGCTCCATAGTGGAGGCATCTCTGTCTGATGTGTACACGCTCCATCCCAGAATTCAGAATGGTCCTGGTATGCAGTAGGTACTTAATAAATGTGTGAATGAAAGAAAAGGTCTGGGACAGTTTTCTGTCCTGGTTTCTTCTGCTCCTTCCACCTCACCTCCCTGAGCCCAGGAAGAGATCCCCACGCCCTCCCTGTCCCCGACCAGGCCAGTCCAGCCCAAGCCACGTGTGAGTCCTCACCCTTCAGGATGGTGATGTTAATGTAGGGCCTGACCTCAGGCAGCATGTACGGGAGGGCGGACGGAGAGGCCAAGGACGCATGTGCAGCATCAGCAAGGACCAGGGGGTCCTCAGAGTCACAGCACCGTCGACAGAGCCCAGGGGAACTAGAGGCCGCGGCTTCCCCAGAGGTGGGCTCCTCGGTGGGGATTCCAAACACAGAGAGAGGGTGCAGGAGCACTGCCCAGAGGAGGCCCAGGGCAGCTATCCCCATGGCGACCTGGAGCAGGGAAGGAGGGACAGAAATATATTACCTTGACATCTACACTGCACTGATGCCCAGCGTGGATGCCACCACCCACAGCACGTGCGTTCCTGACATAACTCGGGGAGGGGGCACTAGTGCCCCCATTTAACAGATGAGAAGACAGAGGCCTACACGGGGAAGCAAGTTCTCCAAGGTCACAAAGAGACTTGTGGTAGTGCAAGCCTGGAGGCTGAGTCTCCCGGAACCCAGTCCCTGGGCATCTCTGGCACACATGGGCCCACGAAGGAGGACCCCCTCTGAAGACGAGGGTCCTGGGAGGCCTTTGCTGGGGTGGGTGAGGAAGATGCCCTGCTGCCCATGTGTCATAGCCAATGAGACTGTAAAATGCTTTTCTCACCCTCCCAACCTCCCTCTGGCTTGTTTTCTTGCCCCAGACTCCACCGTCGCTGGAGGGCAAGGTAGAAGAAGGTGCCCCTCAGGACGGACAAATTAGAAACAAACAAACAAAAGAAGTCCCTGCAGAAATGTACGTTGAAGGTGTGTAGCTGGTGTCAGCCCACCTCCTCTCTCAGCATGTTTGTGCAGTCAACAACCTACCAACTCGATCTCACACAAGAAGCCCTGCAGGGAAAGGAGCAGGAGAGAGTAAATTCATTGGAAGGTGGTTGTGTCAATCATCATAGACCTGCCAATCAGCTGCCAAGGTGGTAAGTTGGAACTAAGGGGCAGGACCCAGGAGGTCTGGAAAATTCAAAACGAACAGGGAAGTCCAAGGGTTTGTGAGGATCTGTCTTTGGCCTTAGCCAAGAAGGGATCCAGAGTTCACGGAGAGGGGCAGAAAGCAGCCTGGACAGCAGTGACTGGAGACAAGCTGGGGCTGGGTGGGCAGGAAGCCAGGCAAAGAGCCTTTGAGGTGGTGGCAGTCTTTGGGGGCTGGCACCGAGTTATCGCAGGATCAGAAACACTTCTGAAACCAGACTGGTTTTTACACTTCTGGTGTTCTTTGTTTATTTCCTTTTTGTTCTCCTTTAACATTTAGTACAATTCAAAAATATTTTTCTGTGGTTAATATGTGTAGAGAAGGTAAAATTATTATTTTTTTTTAAATGCCATTCTAACCTAACCTGAACACTGAGGTAGGAGTTGGGTTTTAAAGGGGCAGGAGCCCTCCCCCCAACAACCCCCTCCCCGCTCCCTGGGGGAAGGGTAGTAGCAGGAGAAGAGAGGGGTGGGCAGGCAGTCTCCAGAGCCATCACCCCTCTCCTGAAGGTGACCATTCCCAAGCCTCCCCCGCCTCCCCGGCCCCCGTTCTGCTTTCCTGGTTCTGCTCAATAAGGCACGTCAAATCTTCAGAGATCAACATCCCTTCTGTCCGAGATTATGTAAATTACACAACCCAGTGGTTTTGAGAAGAGCAAAATCCCCTCTTTTTCTTCCCATAGATGTGACCTCATGGGAAAAGATGAGGCTTTGGAGTCAGACTTGAGATCCCAGAATAGTTTACAAGCTGTGTGACCTAGGGCTAGTGGCTTAACGTCTCTGGGCTTCTTGCTCCCTGACATTTACAAGGAGGAGACAACACCACCTTCCTCCCCAGGTTATTTAGGAGGATTTAAATGCAGGGAAATTGCCTGACTTGTAAAAGACTCATAATTAAACGTTTGTTCCTTTCTCTGCTGCCCAACACGACCTCTCCCCAGGGCCTGCATGGGATAGGAAGAGCAGAACTGTTTCCAGAGGATTAAAACTGTTTGGGGACATTTCTGTTGGCCTAGCCAGCTGAGAGTCAAAAAATCTGTGACACAGAACTGTGACCTGATTGGTGGTGGGGGGGGGGGGGATGCAGGAAGCAGGAAGCAAAGCAGCCTTTAACCAAAGTAATAACCACAGCCATGGTCACTGACTGTCCCTGGAGGAAGGTGCAACTGTGACCTGATTGGTGGGGGGGGGGGGGGGGGGGATGCAGGAAGCAGGAAGCAAAGCAGCCTTTAACCAAAGTAATAACCACAGCCATGGTCACTGACTGTCCCTGGAGGAAGGTGCCACACAGGGATCAAATGTGAGGGACCACGCCATTGGGAGTGATTTGGGGGTCCCTGCTGCCTCCATGAGGGAGCTGGGGCCTCTTTGGGGTGGGGGAAGGGCCAGGCCCTGCTGAGCTGAGTTGGTGCCTGTCCAGGCAGGGGTGGGCACAAGACAGGAGCATCGGAGGGCAGCCCTTCACCAGGGCTAAAGTCTCAGTCAAAGGAGGGAATGGGGAAGGGAGACCCTAGAGGGGCTGGCCGGGGTCAGAAGGAGAGAGCAGGGCCCCGAGATGTGAGATGTGTCCAGGAAGAGAGGAGAAAGGAGAGGAATTCCAGGCTCTGACCCCAACCCCCTCTGCCCTGCTGGAGGAAGTTGCAGGACCTCCCGTCACTCACCCAGTGTCCTGCAGCCTCAAACAGCAGCTCACGGACCCCGGGCCTCTGGGCCGCCTCTGGTTCCTTGGTCCATGTTTGCAATTATAACTTGTTGCTGGCCCAGAGCCCCAGGCCTGGGCGGGCTGGCCAGGGAGGGAGGGAAAAAGGGATGGAGGCAGAGCAGAGGGAGGGAGGGAGGGAGGGAGGGTGGAGGGGGCGGGCTGAGCTGGCTTCCCACGTCCCCAGCTCCCTGCTCCCTCCCCTCCAGCCTCTGGGTTCTCCGGAGATAAAGGGAGCTGGGGATTTCCTTGGCTTAACTCTCTGGTGGTCCTAGAGGGTCTTGTTTCATTCAGAGACACCATAAAGCTCCAGCAGGAAGGGGTCTGAGGCCCCTGATGGGAAATCAAGGCTGGGAAGGGGAAGGGGGAAGGGCAGGGAGCCCCAGAAGTTGCTCAGGAAGGGAAGGCAGTGCTGGAATCCCCATGCCGGGGGCTCCAGCCTAGGCTGACGAGCTCGTTAGTTCTGAGTCACTGAGGCAGGCAGCACGGAGGGGGCATGGGCACTAGCCCAGTAGCCTCAGGTTCAAATCCTGGTACTGGCACCCACCGGCCAGTCCCTTCCCTCTCAGACCCTAGTTGTCTGTAGATCTCCAGTCCCCAGCCCCATCCGTGCCAGTCACAAGAGGAAGTTTAGTAAATGTTTGTTGAGTGAAGGTCTCACCTCCTCCGAGATCAGGTAAGAGTGTCAGGTAAGGGTGGCAGCCAGGTCAATAGCCCCATCCCCAATGGACACCAAAGTCCTCCTCCTCTGCCTGGAAATGATGCCATGATTATCCATCTTCCTGGTCTTCTACAGCCAATCCACCCGTGGAAATGACCCCCAAGAAGGTCACAGGAGGGCAGCCTGTACAGAATACCCCTGGGCCTCTGCTTCCTTCTGGTTAGGCTGCAGGAGGCTTTGCAAAGGCTGCAGCCCTGGTTCCCTGGGGTCAGAGACCCCTGTGCAAAGACTCTCTCAAACATCCCTCACCCTCTAGCCGCCTCTCATTCTACATTTGTTGAGTACTTACTGCCTGGGCCGGGCTTCATCTTTGCAGGGGTTTTTGGGAGCCAAAGGGTATTTACACCCATTTTCTTACTCTTCTTGGGAAAGGGAGCTAGTGGCGGGAGCTGATGTGACTTTCACAGGGTCACACAGTGAGTGAAGAGGAACCACAACCCTACAGAATGGAAGTGCTCTCCGTCCTACCAGAGTTCCCGCGATGGCACAGCTGGGCACGGTTGTGGGCAAAGGCTGCAAGAGAGAGGTGGTGACATTTCCACTCTCAGGAGGCACAGGAATGCAGCGACCCAGGGGGATTTATTGAAGTCTGGGGCTTTGGGCACTAACCCCCAGGCCCCACTCACAGCTGGGCAAAGTGTGGAGGATGGAACAGCCCTGGCTTTGTGTCCTTGACCATCTCCCATCTCTGAGCGTCTGTTTTTTTATTACTTTGGGGGATAAACACACAGCAGAATATCCAGGCCTGGAAGGACCCTTAGAGATGATCTAATCCAATTCCTTAACCTGTCCAGCAGGGACACTGTGACCAGGGAGGGCAAGTCTTTGGCTCAAGGTCAAACAGCAGACTGGAGTCCAAGTTGGGATGAGAGCCAGACTCTCCCAACTTCTAGTTTTGTGCTGCTTCCCCCTCCCAACCCACTTGGAGTACCCCACCCTCACCCCAGGCCTACTTAGGGGTTCAAGGGGCCCCAAAGGAAAGCAGATGGAAGGCCTAAGGACACTGGGAAAACTGTCAGGTCCACACTGGCTGTGCCCTCTATGTGGCCCTGCCCCAGGCAGCATTCCCAGGGCACTGGAGCCAGGGCTGCAGAGGGAGGGAGGCGAGGGAGCCCCCTCCCCACCCCCGCCTCACTGCCGCCACCATAGGGAAAAGGGCTGAGTCAGCAGCACTGGAGCAGGACACAGCTCCTGGCTGTCTCACAGAGATCTGGCTTAGGAAGCCTAGCATCTGAGGAAAAAGCGAAGAGAAGGGAAGACGGATGGGGGATGTGGAGAAGCAGGGCGGGGACACAGAGGTGGTTTGGTCCAGGGCCCATTGTGTGCTCCCTGCCACGCGCAAAAGCCCCTCTGCAGAGAAGGAGCCTCATCTCACTTGACAGGTGAGGAGGCTGAGGTCTGGAAAAGCCCATGATTCTCATCAGGTTCTAGGACCAGCTCCTCTGACTCCCAGCCAATGTCAATGCCCCAGAAAAGGGTCCCTTATCCCCCTTGGTCCAAGGCAGCTGGCTGGGGGCAGGGCAGGCAAGGGAGTAGGACTCAGGAATATTATACGCTACTCTAATATTTTTCCTCCCTCTCTCTTCCACCATGTCGCAAATTACCCCATTTGTGCATCAGCCCTTGGTCTCCGAGCCATTCTGAGGATGTCCCCAGCAGGCCAGCCAGGCAGCTTGGAGACAGAGACCCAGCCCCGGGGCAGACAAAACTGGGTTACGTCTCAGCTCCACCTCCTTCTAGTTTTGTGTCCTTGGGCGTGTCTCCCTACCTCTGAGCCTTGGTGACCCGAGGCCAGAGGAACATGAGGAGGCCAAGACCATCTGAGCAGCCTGGTGGGATAACCAATGGGGGTACTCTACACCGGCCACCAAGCAGGGCTTCTCCCGGGTTAAACCCTGAATATGGTGAGGGCATGAGCCCGTTCTCCTCATGCACGCTGATGAGACACACACTCACCAACTCTCAGAACCAAGCTCCTAGCCACATCCACCTTCCCGCCCAAGGTTGGGAAGAAGATATAAAACTAGTGACATTTAGTCAGTGCGTAGAAAGCACCAAGAACCCTTCATGCATTTTTAAAAAATAAAATGTGTGCCTCTCATAAAGTGAGACAGAACCCAAAACATGATTCTTGGAGTCAGCTATGCAAGTCGTGTTTGGCCAAGTCACGGATCTAACTGTTCTAGGACGGTAATGAAGAAACTAAACAAAGGAAACCGTGAGCGCCACCTACTGGGGAGAGGCTATGCGCCTGGCACCCACCCCGTTCCACCCCGGGCTTGTGATGCTCCCCACCCGTCCCCTTCTTAGGGAGCTAAGGAGGGGAGAAGGGGGAAGATGAAGGGCCCACTAAGACGTGCTAGGGGCTGGCTGGGGCGCCCGTTCCCTCACTTCTTCCTCCAAACCCCACTTCCTGCAAAGTGGGCAGAGGGTCCAATGGGACCCTCCCTCTCCAAGGCAGCTCGCTCACTCGGCTTCCTGGTTCTGCACACCCCTCCTTCGACTAGCTGGGTCATCCCGGGTGAACTTCGCTCTCCGAACTCAGTTACTCCGTCCTGGGCTTTTCAGCAACCCATGTCTGTTCCTACGGGTGTTAATCCGAGTTGGGCGAGTTTAATCCCATTGTACAGAAGGGGAAAGAGAATCCCCAAGGGGCCCAGAAAAGGAAAAAGCCAGCCCCATCCCAGTCCTCTCGGACCCTGACGAGGACCCTGTTGTTACAGAGTGGGGAAACTGAGGCTCAGGGAAACAGGTGAAGCAACTGGCTCCCTCCCCAGGGCTGACTAGTGGCAGAGCGGGATGATGGGGTCGCCAAGGCACGCGGGAGGCCAGCGCCATCCTCCCCGCTTCTCTCCGCAGAATTAAGGGGAGTGACTCCCACCCCCCCAAGCCGGGGAAGCCCCTCCATGCCCACCCGCTTCGGGTTCAAACCCTGGGAAAAGACTGCCGTCAGCTGCAGCCACTCTTGGCACCACCTAGGGCTCAGCCAGACCAGACCCCCGCCACGTAGAAACCCGCCGGCTTGCGGGCGGAGGGAGCGGCTCTGCTCCTGCCACCGCGCCTCTATCCGGGAAGCAGACAGCGAGACGAAAGAAAGGAGCCGCTGCGGCGCCGGGGAGGGGCCTTGGCGAGTCCAGCTCCCGGCGGAGTCGAACAGAACCGAGCAAAGCCGAACTTGGCCGAGCAGAGCCGAGTCCGGCCGAGCCCAGCGTGTCCGGCCGATTATCGCCGGGTCT
Source organism: Physeter macrocephalus (assembly GCF_002837175.3). Classification (NCBI taxonomy): domain Eukaryota; kingdom Metazoa; phylum Chordata; class Mammalia; order Artiodactyla; family Physeteridae; genus Physeter; species Physeter macrocephalus. Next base: position 15,456 of record NW_021146443.1, read on the forward strand.
GACCGAGTGGATCCGAGTGGTGCCGAATAGAGCCGAGTCCGGCTGAGCGGAGCGGCTGAGGGCTCCAAGCGGAGAGGGGAAGGTTACGCGGCGCCCCCTGCCGGACACAGAACACAGCGCTGGCGTCGGCCTGAGCCAACCCGCCGCCTCCCGGTCCTGCGACAGTCCTGTGAGATGGGGCTACCGAGCCCATTTTATGGATGAGGAAACTAAGGCTCCAAGAGGTTTTTGAGGCTAGCCCAAAGGCACGCAGAGCTAAGAAGTGGTGGCTGTGCGGCTCGAAATGGATTGTGTGGCCGTGAGCTCACCTGCCACACCACCCATGTCAGTGGGCATTGTGTGTTTGCTTTGTTCTCCCCATAATTGCTGCCATTTATCATGGTCAGCAGGGAGGAGGGACCCACCCTGTCTGATGAGCGGGCGGAAGGCCCGCGCCGAGCACAGAGACAACCCCTCCTCTTACAGATGGTGAAACCAAGCAGGCTCTGGGCACCCTGACCAAGCGCAGCAAGGCCAGCAGTTCCTGTGTGCAAATATTGACATATTTCCTGGTCATTAACGCAGAGAGCAGGACCGAGAGGCCCCGTGCTCCTGCAGGCCTCATTTTCCCTTCCTGTTAACAAGATGGCCAGAGGGCAGGGGCTCCTGGCTGTGTACAGGCTGTGTCCCCGGGCTGTGTGAGCCAGGACCTGGGGTGTCTGGGACCCTGGAGGAGGCCAAGTGTGGCCCCGGGCACTTTCTTTGAACCTGTGAAAAAGTGAAGACTGGCCTTGCTCTCCGTGCACACGTATGTGCATGAGTGTGTCACTGGCATGCACTCCTGTGTACACACCACCTTAGCCTGCCAGGCAGGCCTATGCCGAGGCTGCAGGGCTCGCTGGAGGGTGCTCGCAGCAAGTGAGTAGTGTCAGAGGAAGCCAGCGGTCAGACGGCATTAGCGGGAGCAGCCGCCCTTGCTGGCCAGGGATTCCTGGGGTTGGTCCAGCTTGATGTCGATCATCCCTTCTTTGCTTTTCTCCTGGACATTCTCCATTCCAGGCAGAGCCGAGGCCACACGTCCGAAGAGGTGCTTCACGTTGTAGCTGGTCTTGGCACTGGTCTCGATGAACGTGGCACTCAGTTCTCTGACACGCTGCTTGCCCTCCTGGATGGTCACCTGCCTCTTGTCGGCCAGGTCGGTCTTGCCGCCCACCAGCAGGATGATGACGTCACTGCCCCTGTCTGTCCTGACGTCATCGATCCGCTGGTCTGGGCTGCCCTTCATGCCTGTTGAGTCTTGCCCAAGGACGTCATCTGTTACTGCCAGTGGCCGCCAAGGAGCTGGCACCATTGGCCTCAGAGCTCTTTCCACCCCCAGCATCACTCCTGCCACCCTGGCCCTCAATTTCATAGTTTCTAAAAGCTATAGACACTGGACTGGGGGCTAGGAAAACGTGGTTCTTGGTCCTGCCCCTGGTGCTGTGACCCTGGGCAAATCACATGACCGTCCCAGGCCTCACTATCTTTAGCTGTAAAATGGGTAGCAGAGCTGTTCTTAGTACCTTGAGCATCTCGCATGCCTCCTCCTGGTGCACAAACTCCAGTTCTCTCTTGATGCTTGGCAGGGCTATAACCCTTCTGGGGAGACGTCCTCCCCAACCCATGGCTGGATTCTTGCTTCTGTTAAAGCACTTCTCATGTTTATTTAACACATAGCACCTACGATGCACTGTTCTAAGCTGTTTATAAATCTCTATTCATTTAATCTTCTTAACAGTAGACATCTACTCTCATCTTCATCTCAAAGAGGAGGAAACTGAGGCACAGGAAGGTTAATTAACTGGCTCTAGGTCAAACAGCTAGTGAATGGATGAGTCGGGACTCAAAACCAGACAGTTCCAGGTTCCGGGGGCTTAAGAACCACCTCTTTATCTCTTATGTTCAGTACAACTTCCTTCACCCCTGAAGACAGGCCTTGTACTTCTCTGCCTTCAGCTTTTTGCAGTTGGCGGCTGTTCTGTAAACACTTGTTGAAGGAAAGAATGAATGAATTAGTCCAAGGTCCTCCAGAGACCCAGGAGAGGAGGGACTGTTGGCTCCGTTTTGTAGGTGGGAATTGTATTAGTTTGCTGCCAGAACAAAGTACCACAGACTAGGTGGTTTAAACAACAGAAATTTATTTTCTCATAGTTCTGCAGGCTAGAAGTCCAAGATCAAGGTGTCAGGCAGGGTTGCTTCCTTCTGAGGGCTGTGAGGAAGGACCTCTTCCAGGCCGCTCTCCCAGCTTCTGGTGGTTTGCTGGCAATCTTTGGCATTAACTCGTGGAAGCATCACTCCAGCATTTTCCCCATGCTCGTGTCTGTGTCCTAATCTTCCCTTTTCTTAAAAACGCCAGTCATATTGGAATAGGACCCCACCTGACTCCAGGGTGACGTCATCTTAACTGCTTATAACTGCAAGGACCCTATTTCCAAATAAGGTCACATCCGGAGGTACTAGAGGTTAGGACTTCAAATGAATTTGAGGGGGGAGCGGTACACAATTCAATGCACAACTGGAATTAACCTCCTAGGCTGTCTGACACAGCTTCTGTCCCTGAATTGGGCCTTCCCTCTGCTTTTCTCCCTTTCATTCACTGCCTTCCTTCAACCCCAGGGCCTTAGCACATACAGTCCCCCTGCCGGGCACACTCAGGTTCACCCTCTGCTCTCAGTGCCGCCCCCAACACGGACCCCTCCCCCCAGCTGTGATCCCCCAGAGCACAGGGCACTGCTGTCCCCACTGGATAGTGGTCCATTTACTTGTGTGGTTGCCTGTTTCCCCAGCCCGGTGTCAGGGCCTTGCATACAGCGGGTGCTCAGAAAAGTATTAACTTAATGAACTTTGCCCAGAGAGGTCAGTAAATGGCCAAGGCTGTGTGGTAGGTTCATGGCAGAGTGGGCCTAGGTCCCAGGCCTCCTGACTTTGGGTCTCATGACATTTTGGGGACGTGTTTGCCCCATGGCCTTCCAGTAGAATCACCAAGAGTCTCACCAGGGCCTGCCAGTGACAGGGGAGCAGCCTGAGGTTTTGGCGGGACCGTGGCTTTGCACAACTCCAGAGAGAGCTCCTCACATTACAGCCTGGGGTTCTTGCCGCCTTTAGAGTGCTTTCTTCTGTGTCTGGAGTCCTGTGGCACCCAGGCTGTCACCTCCCCATGGGACTGTGGCCTCCGTCTCCCCCACCCCTTGGAGGTGAGGAGGGCCTGAAGCCCTAAGGCCTTGGCCTCCTATCCCAGGCCCTGCAGACTCCTGGCTCCTTTCTGCTGGTGCTGAGGCTGACATATGAAGTCCTGGTCCAGAGCCTGGTGGCCATGGGCTGTTGCCAGGCAACAGCCTCTGAGAGACAAGTTCAAGGTAAGGTCTTGGGTCTGAGCAACTTGGATGTCTGGAGAGACGGAATCAGGCAGAGAGGGTCATCGCCACCCCTTCCTGCCGGCTCGGACTCACGGCCCCAGAGCCTGCCCTCAGCCCACAGCCCCTGCAGTTCCCACAACGCACAGATCCCAGCCCCAAACCCCCATATAACTCCTTCCATTCCCCTGATGCCCCCCGCCATTTATTCAGGGTCACCGCATTGCACAGATCCAAAGGAGGCTAGAGTCACAGTGTGAAAATTCCCCCCCGGAATTGAGAAATGGAATTCCCCCATTCAGTCATTTATTCCGAATGGTCATATGAGGGGCCCACAGCACTGCCAGGCCCTGGGAACACAGATGCATCAGGCACAGCCGCTGCCTGGAGGGACAAAGCTATTGGGACACCACACACGCACGCACGCACACACAAGAGCATGCACAGGTAGTGACATATGGTGAGATGGGGAAGCTGGAGGGCTGTGGGATCCAGGGAGGGGACCCTGGCCCAGGCCCTCTCCCCACACAACCTGGGCTGCAAGCAGTTCCTCTGCTCCCACCCCGTGCACACCTGCCACACACACAGCAAGCCCTCGGTGTTACACCCCAATACACATTCACTCGTGGATATGGCTGAGATGCCCTGAGCACCTATTATGTGCCCTGCACTGTGTTTACACACCCCTCCCCCATCCCGTTATTGTTGCTGCCTGGCTCTTCTCTCCCTGCCATTGATAGTCAGTCCCTGACCCAACTCCTACCCCACTGATCAGGCCAAACTGTCCATCACAGTGTCCCACCTCCTCTCTAGCTGGAAAGATGGGCACATGACCCACATCTGGCCAATCATGGCATTCTATCACCTTGTCTTTGGTGATTGGCCCAAGGGGCCATCATGTGACTCAGTTAGAGCCAGTCAGCTCTCTTGCATGAGATCTGATATTTGGACACAGGAAGAGAGTATATCTACTGCCTTTGGATCAAGATCTGTAAGGGTGCAGGCCGAGGCTTGTCAGGAACGTCTTCCATGACTCCTGGAGGACCAGGATTCTGGGAGGCTATACACAAAGAGACCTGGGCACAGCTCCTGTTCCCAGAGCTGAGAGACAGGAGAGAAGGAGCATCCCGGTAGAGATGGATGCCCGCACCCACCCCCACCCATGCACGCCCGTCTAAAAACACAGCGCCTGCCAGAGGAATTGGCCCAGGCCAGTTGTCATGTGTCACTGACTTTATTGACAAGAGTTAGAGTCAGAATTTCCCTAAGGGGCCTCCCAGCCACCCTTGTAGAAGAGGCTCACTTGCCCCAGGAATCAGGAAAGTAGGGTTGGCCAGGAAAGCAGGAAATGCTGGAATGCCAGGGGCCCTCTTTCCTCAGACCCCCAGATCCCCCTCAGGGGAACACCAGACTGAGGACTGGGCCTCCAACCTCCACACAAGCTCTAGTTTTGTAAACTTCTTTCCCCCTGATGGGGCCTCACTCTCCCCCAAGCCCTGCCTCCCTGATCCTTGGTCTCTGACCCCCAACTTCCCTTCCTCATGTCCTGTAGTGCTCTCACCCCCAAGGGCTGGAGACAGAGAAGCCACTTGATGAAGGAGAAGGGGTTGAAGGCCACACCTGGCAGGGGGCTGCCTCCACTCTATAATCTGTTAAGGCCCACCCCCAGCCATTGCAGTGTGCATGGCAGTTTACCCCAAACGACTCCTTTTCTTCCCAGATCCCAGGAGGCAGGCAAGCTGGGACAACCACTTCCATTTTGTGATGGGAAACTGAGGCCCAGAGAGGTCAAGGCTAGACAGGATCTGAAGGTGAGTTGAAGATCTAGGCCTCCCAACTTGTGGTTCCCATGCTTTCCCTGAGGACCCCCTACCCTCTGCGGGGTGGGGGGTTGGGAGATTTAACTGGAGGTACCACCCTCCCCAGGACCAGTCTTGCTGTGGCTCTAAGGGGTCATCTCTGGGAGGGAGTCCAGGCCAGCCCAGGCCCAGCCTTGGACAGTGGCCTCTCCCTGTGGCCTCCCTCCAGCCTCCTCTAGTCTTGTCTTCCTTGGGCCTTCCCGACCTGCTGCCCTGGGGCATGTAGAGGACCGGGAGGCCTGCTCCCCAGCCTGCAGCGCTGCACCACTCCTCCCAACCTCTCCGGGGAGCCAGGCCTTGCTTCTCAGCTCTGCCCCCAGGCTTCCACCAAGGCCTAGCCCTTCTAACCAGCACTGTAGGCCCTCAAGGGGGCTGAGCCTGTACCTTTCAGAGCATTTGCTTTTCCACCCTGACGGCATCCTTTCCTTGAGTTTGATCAGGCCAGGCACCGGCAACCATGTTTCATTGATGCTGCAGCTGAGCTCAGCCCAGAGGGGCCAAGGTCGGCTCCAAGGTCATGGAACAGATCTGTCCTCCACCTCCTCCTCCTTGTCCTCCTCCTTCTCCTTTTTCTTCCTCCTTTCTCTTCCCCCTTCCTCTCCCTCCTCTTCTTCTTCCTTCTCCTCCCAGCTCTGTTTAGACACTCTGCCTTTCCATTCCCGTCTGCCTGGGCCAGGTCCCTGCCTTAGTCGCCGAGCGGGGGGAAGCAGGGAGGATTTCTCCTATGAGGAGGTTCCTGAGCCCTCAAAGACCCTGGGACCCCCTCCAGCCACAGGACACAAAGTGAGCTGCTTTGAGGATTGATTAGCTGCCCCCAACAGGGCCTGAGCTAGCCTTTGGGTGGCCTAAGCTTCTGCAACATGGGGTCCCTCTTTAAGAAAAGGAATACAAAATTACAAGTACAAAATTAGACTCAGGGCCTCAGAAGGGCCCAAGCAGTCAGGGACCCTGAAGCTCGACTTAATTCGCTTCCTGGAAAATCACCTCTTCTCCTCTTGTCCAGGAATACAGGAGTCCTGGCATTGACTGTCTGGGCCAAGAGGGCCTGGAAGTTATTGGGTTGTTTAGCAGGTGAGGCCTGAGGCCCAGAGAGGAGAAGAGCTGGCCCACAGCCTTGCAGCAAGAGGGGGAGAGCTCATGGGGGCCTGGGCAATCTCACACCCCTTCTCCCTACCAGGTAAGACTTCATCCTATTTGGGGATGCAGTACCACTCCCTGTGAATGTGGGCCCCCACTCCCTCTTTTGTGAACCTGACTCTGAGCCCGGGAAATCCAGGCCTTGGTTTATCCCTCTGAGGGCCGAGATTGAGGATGCTCTGTTTCAGACGGGGAAAGCCAGTCGGTACCTATCCCCTTAACCTGACCCTACCCAGCCCAGCGGTGATGCCCCTCCAGACTTCTCATCTGATGGAGCTCATCCAGGCCGTATCTCCCATCCCTGAGTCACAGAGGAGAACACAAGGCCCAGAGAGGGGACGTGACCTATCTGAGGTCACGCAGCAAGTCTCGGCAGCAATGCGATCAGAGCCCGGGCCTCTGAACTTCCCACCATGGGCCCCTGGCACCTCAGGTGGCATGCCCTAGGCGTACCCACAGTCTTTGCCCTGTCCTTGGGCTACCCTGGCCCTCCGCAGGCCCTTACAGGTAGCTGATGTTCAGGGTGCCTGACTTCTCCGCAGCTGAGGGCTCTTGGGGTAGGAACTGACGCTCCTTTCTGGTGGGGCCGCTGGGAGGCTGCTCCTGTGCGCTGGGGCCCGGCTGCGTGATCCGCTTGACCCGGCCGCTCACCTCCTCCGGCGCCTCATGCTTCCCTGCCCCCTCCTGCCCGTCCTCACCACCTCCACCCTCTTCCTCATCCTCCTCTTCCTCTGTCTTCCCTGGAGGCCCCAGGGGAGGCTCCTGGTTGCGTACACGGCGGGAGGGCCGCAGCAGGACCCTGCGGAAGCCCTGCTTGAAGCGGTAGGAGAGGAAGCCATAAAGGATGGGGTTGGCACAGCTGTTGGCGTAGGGCAGTGCCACCACCAGGAAGTAGAGGCCGAAGAAGGCGGGTTCCTCAGGCAGCGGGCACACCACGTTGACGATGTTGAGCACATAAAAGGGCATCCAGCAGAGGACAAAGAGTGCCACCACGGCCACCACCATGCGCGTGACCCTGCGCTCAGAATGCCGCCGCCGCTGGCACGAGGGTGCCCACACCCGCCGCCCCGCTGAGCGCACCTTGACCACGATGAGCAGGTAGCAGAGGCAAATGACCAGCAGCGGCCCAAAGAAGCCCAGTGCGGCCGTGTAGATGATGAAGCCAGCCCGCCAGGCCGCCGCCGGCTCGGGCCACTGCATGTGGCAGGTGCTCATGCCACGGGGCACGCCCGAGAAGACCACCACGGGCAGCACTACCACGGCTGAGGCCACCCAGACGGCCGCACTGACGGTGCGGGCCACGGGCGCCGTGCGCCAGCGGGCCGAGCGGGTGGGATGCGCTACCGCCAAGTAGCGGTCCACGCTCATGACAGTGAGACAGAAGATGCTGGTGAACTGGTTGATGCCATCCACAGCCATGACCAGGCGGCACATGAGGGCCCCGAAGGGCCAGTAGGACAGGGCGTTCTGGGCGGCCAGGAAGGGCAGCCCCAGCATGAAAAGCTCATCAGCCAGCGCCAGGTTGAGGATGTAGATGTTGGTGACCGAGGGGCTGGCCGTCTGTCGCAGGACCACGTAGATGACCAGCGAGTTGCCCAGCAGGCCCACCACGCACACCACCAGGTAGACCAGTGGGACCAGAATGCCGCTGACAGCCAGCCCTGCTTCACTGTGCGCTGCGGACGCGTTTCCGAGGATGGCGTCCAGGGGCCGAGCCGAAGAGGCGCCCCAGGGTTCCGAGGGCGTGGGCACCAGGGGAGGATAGCCAGGGGTGTCCATGGCCAAGAGAGGGTGGTCAGCAGTCGGCTACTGGCCTGGAGGAGGGAGGACACAGTTTGGTCATGGCAGGGCACGGCTTTCTCTCTTCAGCCCCTCCCCCATCACACTGAACCTGGAGACTTCCTGAGCACCTGGCCAGAGTTTGACGGGTCACGGCTCATTCAGTCTGCACAGGCCAGCAAGGGAGGCGGGCAAGGTCTCCCCACTTCTCACATGAGGAAACTGAGTCTCAAAGAGGTGAAGTGACCGCTCTGTACCACATAGCGGGGCTGTGGCATGGGACTCTGGCTTGCCTGGCCCCAAAGAGCAGGGCCAGCACTGACCTGGACACCAGTGTCCCTTCACCTGTGCACAGGGCAAGTGCTCCACAAATGTTCAGTAAAGGGATCATTCCATAAGCTGATGACAACATAAGCCCTTTCCTCCATACCAGCATTTTCCAAACGTGTTTGACACCAGTGCCTTTTACATTGCAACCCGACGACCGTCCTATTGTTCCATAAATCAATATTTGCCCTTTCTACATAAGATTAGCCTGCTGGCACAGCCCCAAGGGGATCACCCACTGTGATAGACTGAATGTGTCCTCCCCCACGCCAAATTGATATGTTAAAATCCTAACCCCCAGTGTGATGGTATTAGATGGGTGGGCCTTTGGGGGGTGATTCGGTTGCGAGGGTAGAGCCCTCGTGAATGGGATTAGTGCCCTTCTAAAGGAGACCCCAGAGAGCTCCCATGTCCCTTCTGCCATGCAAGGAAACAGCAAGAAAACAGCCACCTATGAACCAGGAAGCAGGTCCCCAGCAGACACTGAATCTGCCGGCACACTGATCTCGGACCTCCCGGCCTCCAGAACGGTGAGGAATGAATTTCTGCTGTTTATAAGCCACCCAGTCTATGGTATTCTGTTACAACAATCTGGACAGACTGAGACACCCCCCAGACAGGTCTCAGCTCTCACACTAGAAAAACACTGCTGCATATCACAGATCCTTAACCTTGAACCCCAGTCTCTTGATGAACTTCAGAGGATCCGTAAACCCCCCAAACTCTGGTGAAAGTTAATACATCCTTGTTTTTTCTGGGCAGAGTCCAGCGCTTTCATCAGATTCCTCAGATTCTGAACGGAGTTAAGAACCACAGGCTCAGAGGTGTCCCTTTCCCTGGAGATCAAAGCCCTTGAGGACTCTCCCAGCCCTGCTCATCCCACTGCATCCCGACAAAGACCCTGCTGTGAACAGGGCTGTGAAGGATGATTGGCTGTGAACCTGGGGGGGTGGGCGGCTGGGCCCCCTTCTGCCCCAGAGGCTGACCGATGGTGGAAAAATTCACAACACACTAGAGGTAAGGACAAGCATAGCCAGCTCCCCCCTGCGCTGGTGGGGCGGGCTCCCCCGAG
>NW_021146444.1:0-25000 GCF_002837175.3 Physeter macrocephalus
CTCACAGGAGGCGCAGCCATGAAAGCCGGTGTGAAAGAGGGCGACCGGATCATCAAAGTGAGTGACCTTCCCTCTCCGCTCCCAGAGGAGGGGGTGCAGCGTCACTTCTGGCCTTGGCCATCCTCCACACTTCCGTTTTCGTACCAGCTGTCATCAGCCACTGAGTAGGGGGGTGGGACCATGAGAGTGAGTAGTATAATGTGACAGAGACTGGGGACTAAGATAGCTGGGTTGCATATTCTAGGCCCTTCTTGACTCTGACCAAGCTTCTGTAATGTTTTACTAGGCTAGAGAGCATTGATAAATGGCTCCCTAAAGGAGTGGCGATTGACCTAGGAGAAGGGTCCCCTGGGCTTCCACTGCCATTACTTAATAATGTCGTTTGTCCCCCAACAGGTGAACGGCACCATGGTGACCAATAGCTCACATCTGGAAGTGGTGAAGCTTATCAAATGTGAGTTGGGGAGAGCTGACAATGAAAGAAATTAGGGGATCAGATGGGGCACGGGTGGAAGCAGGCCTGTTGCCCCAGGAGGCTTCCTTTGTAGACGTGTGAGGCAGCCGAAGTCTTTCTTCTTGGCCTGATCATCGTAGACTACCACAGTTCCCCACTGTCATTTCAAGTGGAGACATTATCAGTCTCTTATCCGACATCTTTATTTTTCCACCCATCTTTGCCCTACGTTTTAGATCATATTCTACTAAGACCAGGTCTCACTCAGATACCGCTCACTCCCCTCTCCCAGTCCCAGGAAACAAGGGACTGGGCAGGCAGCTCCCAGATAGTTACGGGTGGGATTTTGGTTGAGGTCTCTGCATGAGGAAAGGGAAGGAAAGGATACTTGTGTTGATGCAGGATGGAAGGACAGGAATTAGAGAACAGGTGGGGCATTAAAAGTGAGGAGAACATTACCTACAGAATTATAAGCTTAATGGAAGGAGAAGGGAGAACCCCCTCCTTTGTACCTTGAATGTCTGCATTGAGAACAATACCACTTGAGCAAGCCTGTCTTTGCCTTCCTCCAGCTGGTGCCTATGTTGCACTGACCCTCCTGGGCTCTTCACCCTCGTCCATTGGTGTCTCTGGGCCCCAGCAGGACCCAGTCCCAGCAGGAGCTCCCCGAGTCACCCCTCTGATCCCACCACCACCACCCCCTCCACCTCTGCCACCTCCACAGCGCATCACGGGACCCAAACCTCTGCAGGTAATGGTCCTCCTACTCCTCTCCTCATTCTGGTGTCCCTTTGAAGAGCTCCCCATTGGAATGAAAGCAGGTTAAATCAAATGGCAGGCTGGCAGGAAGAGACAAGCCAAAGAGCTGTATGAAGGCCATCAAAAAGTAGAGCAAAATGAGAACAGCATTAAAAGGGTGCTCCATGCCTTAGTGTCCTCTTTCCATGTAAGTGCATATGCAGTTTATCAGATAGCAGCATGCAGTGTGTTTCCTATGTGTGTGCAAGACTCTAAGGAGGCCCTTTGAGAGTTCTCCTCCCCATTGGGGATAAGGTGCACACCTTCAGCCATAGTCAGAGGCATCTGTAAAGGCTGTTGCCAGTCATTGTTACAAGGGCATGGAATAAGTCAAGGAGTAGGGGAAAAGGCTTCCTGGGGTAAAAGGCTGCTTGGAGGAATGAAATATGGAGCCTAGTCTGTAGGGGAGAGAGTCAGGAATGGACAAGAACAGTAGGGAGAGAACCCAAGGACCAGGATAACCTGTGTGAGGAGTTAAAAGAGGACAGGAGGCAGATAGGAATAGGGAACAGGATTTTCTGGTTGGAAAGTAGACCGACCAGCAAGTCCTGGGAGACTTCAGAGAGCAATTGATAACAGATGTGATTACAGCCAGGGTTTCTAGGAAACTAGGAATGAAATCAAAATCAGATTTTATGTTTACTGAATTTCAGTGAGATACTGAGTGTTATACAAAACATTCTTACGACCCAGGCTCTACTCTCATAGCTCTCCTTGACCAGGAATCAGCTGGTAGACGAGAATAAAAGCTATTGATCTGGTCCCCAACTCTCACTACTGTCATATTTTCCATTCTTAGGATCCTGAATTTCAAAAACATGCCACCCAGATCCTTAGGAATATGCTGAGGCAGGAGGAAAAAGAGTTACAGGTAAGGTCGCTGCTGAGGGTAGACTGGCCATTGCCTTAATGAAATAATACTTTATCAGAGCAGTCTGCCAATGTGTACAACTTAATTTGCAGGCCATATCCTATCCCAGTAAAACCTTAAAAAGTCAAACTTCAGGACTACTAAAGAATTGTCATAGGCCAGTGGAATTTGTCAAAGCAGAATTTGATGGATAGAGTGAATAGGGTAATAGAGCTTATGGTAATAGGTTAGAATGGTGACTATGTAGAGAAAATACAAACAAGTGATGAGACAGGTAGAATAAACTGAGGGAACATGAGAACTGAGGAAAATCAGTTGGAATTGATCTTAGAGGTTCTGGGAAGGGAAGGATAAGAGGGAAGGAAGGTGGGGGTGGGGGAGGTGAATGCCGGGCCAGGCTGATGGAGGAGGGGATGCAGAGAGATTTCCAGGCCTGGGGAATGATGCACAGGGAGAACCGGAAGAAGATTAATTTGGCTGGATGGGAATAACCAGATTCCTATAATAGCCGTGGCTTACAATGGGCTCCTTGCCCCTTCATTTCAATTCAACAAATTTCTAAGTTCCCACTGTATGTAAAGCTTTGCTTTAGTTCCTACGGTATACAGAGATTAAAACAATTAGACAGTTCTTGCCCTCAACATGTTTACAGTCTCATGGGGAAAATTCATATTATGGTGAGAGTGTGGGAGGAACAAAGAGCTTGCAATAAGAGAACAGAGAAGAGAGCAGTTAATTCATAATGGGAAATGTGAGGGAAACTTCACTGAGAAGATTGTATTTCAGCTGGGCCTTGAAGGATAGGGCTTCAGTAGGCAAAAGAGATGAGGAAGAGAATGCTGGTAAATGGACAGCATAGGTCAAAGGCACCAAGACATGAAAATATACTCATTTATTTAACAAACATTGAGTTCCTGCTGTGTGCTAGGTACTGTGTGTGTGCTGCAGTGGAGTCATGGGCCAGGGCTAGGGACAAAGGTTAGAATGGTTATAAAGATAAGTGAGAGATGAATCTTTCTTTTAAGGAGTTTATAATCCAGTAGAATATCACTGGATGAATGAAGATAAAGTTATACTGCACTATAATAATTGCTGATACTTACATTTTGATGCAAGTCATAGAATAATCAAGATAGTGTGGTACTGGTATAAAGACGGACCTACAGATCAGTAGAATAGAATTCAGAGTCCAGAGATTAATCCATAACATCTATGGTCAATTGGTTTTTGACAGTGTCAAGATAGTTCAGTGGAGAAAGAATGGTCTTTTCAACAAATGGTTCTGGGACAACAGGATATCTATATGCAAAGAATGAATTTGAACTCTTACCTCACACAATAAACAAAATTTAACTCAAAATGGATCAAAGACTTAAATGTAAGAGCTAAAACTATTTTTAAAAACTATAAAACTCTTAGAAGAAAACATAACGTATAAATCTTTATGACCTTGGATGAGGCAGTGGTTTCTAGGCTGTGACACCAAAAGCATAAACAACCCCCCAAAAAAGATAAATTAGACTTCATCAAAACTAAAAACTTTTATCCATCAAAGGACACTATCAAGAAAGTAAAACGACAACCACAGAATAGGAGAAAATATTTTCAGCACATATATCTGATAAGGGTCTAGTACCAGAATATGTAATAGATGCTTAAAACTCAACCCAATTTAAAAGTTAGCAGAGAATTTGAATACACAGTCCAATAAAGAAGACATACAAATGGCCAATAAGCACATGAAAAGATGCTTAATATCATTAGTCATTAGGGAGAGGCTAAGCAGAACTACGAGATACCACTGCACACACACTAGGATGGCTAGAGCCAAAATAAGTTATTGGTGAGCATGTGGAGAAGTTGGAGAAATGTTTGTTTATATTTTGTCTACATGTCGGCTATTCTGATGTACTCCCACCGTTGATGAGAGTAGTAATCTACTCCCACCGTAGTGCAGCCAGTTTGGCAGTTCTTCAAAATATTAAACGTACGATCTGTCAATTCCACACCTAAGTATATACCCAAGAGAGTTCAAAGCATAAAACCTGTACATAAACATTGATAATAGCATTGATTAATTGCATAATGGCCAAAAAGTGGAAACAACGCAAATTCCCATTAACTGATGAGTAGATAAACAAAATGTGTTGTATCCATAAAATGGGATATTATTCAGCCATAAAAAGGAATGAAGTACTGATACATGCTTTAATATGGAAGAACCCGGAAAACAGACTAAGTGAAAGAAGCCAGACACAAAAGGCCACATATTGTATGATTCCATTTGTATGCAAGTCCAGAATAGGTAAGTCCATAAAAACAGAAAGTAAATTAGTGGTTGCCAGGAGGGTGGAGGAAGGCGAAATTGGGAGTGACTGCTTTCTTGTTGGGTTGATAGAAATGTTCTGGAATTAGATAGTGGGGATGTTTGTACAACTCTGTGAATATACTAAAAACCACTGAATTGTATACTTTTTAAAAAAAATATTTATTTTCTTTATTTTTTTGGCTACGTCGGATCTTTTTGTTGTTTTTGTGTGTGTTTTTTTGCGGTACGCGGGCCTCTCACTGCTGTGGCCTCTCCCGTTGCGGAGCACAGGCTCAGGACGCGCAGGCCCAGCGGCCATGGCTCACGGGCCCAGCCGCTCCGCGGCATGTGGGATCTTCCCGGACCGGGGCACGAACCCGTGTCCCCTGCACGGCAGGCAGATTCTCAACCACTGCGCCACCAGGGAAGCCCTACGTCGGATCTTAGTTGCGGCCTGCGGGATCTTTTTCGTTGCCGTGCATCGGCTCTTGGTTGCGGTGCGTGGGCTTAGTCGCCCCGTGGCATGTGGGATCTGAGTTCCCTGACCAGAGATCAAACCCGAGTCCCCTGCATTGGAAGGCGGATTCTTTACCACTGGACCACCAGGGAAGTCCCCTAAATTGTATACTTTAAAATGGTGAAGTTTATGTTATGTGAATTACATGTCGATAATAATTTTTAAAATATTTTTTAAATGCCATTAAAGCCCAAAAGAAGGAATAATTAATTATGCAGTGATCAGAGAAGGCTTCATGAGATGACATTCCAGTTGCGTTCAGTCTTTTTCACTCTGGAATGTGCTTTGGGCCTTCAGTACCATGATGAGCTTGAAGTTTATTCTGAAAGCAGTGGGAATTGATCAAAGGATTTGAGTAGGGGAGTGATCATATCTTCAAATCAGTTTTCTTTAGAAAAGTGTGTTAAGTGGATTGACACATAAGGAAACTATCTCGGAGGCTGTTGCAATAGGTAAGAAATGATGACCGATTTAACAAGAACAGCAGGAGTAAGAACAGAAAGAGGGATGGCAATGTGAGACATTGAATTCCCTCCATTCCCTGGCGGTCCAGTGGTTAGGACTCTGTGCCTCCACTGCAGGGGGCACGGGTTCGATCCTTGGTCGGGGAACTAAGATCCCTCATGCCACTAGGCGTGGCCGAAAGAAAAAAGGACAGAAAGAGGGATGGCAATGGGAGACATCTCAGGGGTCAGATCAGTAGAACTTATCAACTGGAAGGGGAGGTAAAGAAGAAAGAAAAGATAGCCCAAAGTTTGTGTGCCTACACAGATGGTGATACCATTGATGGAGTGAGACGGAAGAGAGGAGCAGGGTTTAGGGGAAAGGAATGCAGGTAATCTTTGGATGTACTGAGTTTAAGCACTCATGGGAGGTTCAGATAAAAAGATCATCCACCAGGCACATGGAGATAACAAGGATGAACCTCAGGAGAAAAGATTGGGTTGAAATAGAGATTCGGGTGGCCTCAGCATACAGGTGGTAGTTGAAATTGGGGACTAGACGGTATCACCTAGGGCACCACTGCAGGAAAGAGGAGAGAGCTGAGGGCGGAATTCCGGAACATCCGTGCTTCTGTAGCACACCGCACCAACCTCTAACATCACACCAGTTGCTGTTGTATTTGTATTTTAATTATTTATTGGTCCTCCTCTATTGGACTAAGTTCCTTAAAGGCCAGGACCATGCCTACATTTCCATATTCCTCCTGCACAGCTGGCACAGGGCCTGGTGTGTATCAGCCCTCTGTAAATGTTTGCGGGGCTGAAGGCTCACCTAGATTTAAGAGAGGAGGAAAGGGTAAAGCTGTGGTTGGGGAGAGGGGTGTGAGGTGACCCAAGACAGTGTCGAGTTAAGAAGTCAAAAGAGGATAGCATTTGGAGGAGGTCGGTGTTTTAAAGAGGTCTGGAGAGATGAGGACTAAGAAGAGACCATTGGATTCAGCCATTGGGTCATTTCGCCTTTGGAAGAGCGAGGTGATGAGCGGAACTAGGCCGTGTATGCTGAAGAGTGGCTGGAAGGCTAAGAAGTCTGGGCTCTACATAGAGACTCCTGTTTGGAAACATGTGGCTGTGAAAGGAAGGAGAAAAGACTGAGGTGGTGGCTTGAAGAATAATCAGACTTGATGGAAAAGGTTTTGTTGTAGTGGCTTGTTTTTGTTTTAAGACAGGAAACGAGCATTTTTGTAGGATGAGGGGAAGGAGCCATTGGAAAGAGGAGACTTTGGAGATACGTGAACGATGCCCAAGAGGAGCCCGAGGCAGCTGGAGGCACTAACCTTGTGGAAGATTTAGACAGAGTTTCTATTCTGAGGCAGAGGGAAAGGGTGGCTGCAGATGCCTTGAAATGGAATAAAGTTGGGAAAGTTCTTACCAGCCGATACTATCTGCAGAGACTAAGAGGAGGGTTGGGGGCTTGAGAGGCATGGAGAAGATGAGACAGCAAGTATGGCCCCAGACGATCTTGGAGAAAATGTGCACCCGACGTCTTTATTTAACTATTTAACCTGCCAACTTCACTGAGCATTTCATTTGGTAGTAAAATAATAATAGCTGCCATGTATTCAGTCAAGTAATTATGCACCAGACATTCTGCTCAGCACTTTCCATACATAATCTCATTCAGAACGTACAGCCATCCCCAGAGGCAGGTACCGTCATCTCCATTTGATCCATGAGGACGTAGTAAAGCTTGCCCAAGTCTACACAGCTAGTAAGCCAGAATTCAGAGCCAGGCCTCCCTGACTGCAAAGCCCAAGCTCTAAACACGCATGCTGTGCTCTGCCGTATGCTGGGAGGATGCTAGTTAAGTCTCAGAGTGCTTCCCAGCTACAGGGCTGGGGGACGGGGGTGCTTCTTCCCTCTCATCTCCTGTGGTTCTCACTGTGTGTGTTTCCTCCCTAGCACTTTTTTGTGTGTGCTGGTCTGGCCAGTCACTTAAATATCTAACCCTTCAGCAGCAGTCAAGGAAGACCTCATTTAGCAAGTGGGCCTTGAGAACAGGTCAGATTAGGACGGGCCTTTGTGTCATGTCTTCTTTCTCTAGTTGCCTCGTGTCCTTTTTCTCACCATTTATACCTCTTTCTGCTCCTGAGTGATGGTGAAATAACATGTATCTCCTAGGAGGCAGAGATCTCCTTTCTCTCCTCTTTGTTTTGGGATAACTGCCTACTCTCCCCACTGGTGAGTCGTCCATTCTCTACTAACCACTCCTCTGCCTTTTCCCTTCCTCCTTGTCCTCCTTGCCCCCCCCGCCCTGCCCCCCAGCGTATCTGTGAGGTGTATAGCCGGAACCCCGGCAGCCTGCTGGAAGAGCAGATCGAAGGCGCCCGGCGGCGAGTCACTCAGTTACAGCTGAAGATCCAGCAGGAGACTGGTGGCTTAGTGGTGAGTGATGGTAGGCTTAGCTCTAGGAAGGGCACGTGCAGGTGGACGGAGGGGAGAATGAGGGAGAAATCTAGGACAGAGGCTTCCCGAGTCATACAGGACCGCAGGGCTGAGCTAGTGAGCGCTTAGTGTTTTACAAAGAAACAGAGGTCAGCAGTTCTTTATAGAGCACCATAGAGACTGAGCACTGTCCTGACACTTGGGATCCCATAAAAAGAAATAGCCTGTTTCTTGCCCTCCAGCAGCTTACAGTTGCAATAGAAAGAAATAAATATGCAATAAATCAGACTGTCGGCTTTAATCTCCTAATTACCCATCCCCTTGTGGGTAGTTTCCTCATAGCTGATGTATATTCTGACACTAATTTTACTCAGTATTCATCTGGTAGCTTATCCCGTCACCTCTCCCTCCAGTAATGGGTCTTCTCAAAGGAATACGAGCACTTTTAAAAGTCAGCCTAAGTACAGGATCCCCAGTCAGTTGAGAGGGATCTGTAGCAGTACTAACCACACTTTGTGGGAAATCCCAGAGAGGAGGCACTTCCTTATCTCTTCTAGTCAGGGACTTGAGTATTAATTAGTGTCTTACTTCTCTCCATCAGGCCTTAATTCTTTGGGTAAATAAGTAACTCTCCAAAAACTTTAAGATCTCCAAGAATAATATTTGCCAAAGCCAATAGAAATTATTTGAGGATGATCTACTTTCTTTTTCAGAACATCCAGATCAAAAAAGTCTGGGAAACACAGGCTAATCAAATTTAAACTTTTATTTTCTGAAGGACTTCTCAGTATCACATGGTTGATAGGAGCTCAGGTTTAGGACTTAGACCATCTGGATTCACCTCCCAGATATAGTGCTCACCAGCTTTAAGACTCTTGGGCAAGTGACTTAATCCCTGGGAGCCTTGGTGTCCTCATTTATGAAATGGAGCTACGGCCATTAGGATCTGCCTAATAGTGGTATTGTCAGAATTAAAGGATGCCCTCAGCACGGGGCCAGTGCATGTTTGCTGCGGCCGCTGCCTCTGCGCTCGTGTGCTCTGTAAGTGGTTGAGTCTGAAACGTTCAGCTTGGAATCTAGGGGTCTGAGCGCCAACCCTGGCTTTATAGTTTACCTGCTGTGTACCTTGGGCAAGTTACTTAAAATCTCTGGGCTTCTGTTTCCTCATTTATAACATGGGAGTACTATACCTGCCTCAGAGTTGTTAAAAAACTCAATGAGATAGAGACAAGAGTGCATCATAAACAGTAACGCACTAGCAACATAATTCCCTCCACAAATGGCTGGTCAGCCCCAGTCCAGCGCCTGTCAGTCTTCAAAGATCTTTAGAGGCAGAGCTTTCCATCTGCTAGAGCTTTTTCATACTCCTTGATAGTTCGGAAGTTCTTTCTGTGTCCAGCCCAACTGAGGCAATAGACGCTTTGAGGTCCAGGGTGAGAAATAAGTAAGTTTTTAGAATTTTACTAATAGTAAAGCTCCCTTTTCACCATTAGGGGTCACCATTCTCCTCAAACTGTACAAATGAAGCAATAGCTCTTCCAAAGGGGCATTTTCCAGGCAATGAAGCAGAAGAGGCCACTAATTGTAAGCAGATGTTATCTGCTGAGACTGAGGGAAGGGTTGATTGGAGGAAAACAGTAGGGGGAGAGGTTCACAGCATTTGTCCACCCTCCGGACCCTTCTTTTTTAGGACATACTTCCACTATATGGTGACACCAGCCAGAGATCATCAGAAGGTGAGTCCCCTCAGCGCGCCTTTTTTCTCTGGCACATCTCTAATCTACATTTCTGATCTATTCTGTTGTCCCCTCTCCCTTTGGGGCAGATTCAGGGGGAAAAAATATAGTCCCTGCCTCTGAGAAATAGAATAATGAGAGAAAGCAGTACCAGTGACAGGTAACTTGGATACAACTTATTCAGTAGAAATGAGTGTATAACCAGTAGCCCTGGATAGATGAGTGCCAGGGAGATACTAGAATGATGGTGGTCCAGACAACAGCGTGCCTACCAGCACCTAGCAGCTAGGAGCTCAAGAGATGCTGTCATAAGAGGAAACGGAGGGGAACCAGAAGAGGGTTGGGGTGAGCTGAGGGGTAGCACTCGTTTCAAGGTAGAGCTATGGAGGATTATTTTAGGAGGTGACACTGCCTGGGCTCAGGTGTACAGGTAGGTAAAAGCTGGGTGTAGAGGTTCTCGGGGAGTCGTGTAAGAGAGCTGAAGGGAAACCGGGAAAGAAAGGCAGGTGGCAGCTTCGCCCTCCTGCCCTGGGCACAGGTTCCCAGAATAAAGGCCCTTCTTTCCCCCAGGCCACAGCTCCTTCCTTACTGTGTAAACTCTTTTCTTCTCAGGCCGACTCTCTCTGGATTCCCAGGAGGGGGACAGTGGGTTGGACTCTGGCACAGAGCGCTTTCCTTCCCTCGGCGAGGTGAGTGCCAAAGCGGGGGGAGCCCCTTTTAAAACCATACATTCAGTTTTCCTTCTCTGCACACCTAAAGGTTCTATGCTCACTTCTTACACCAAGGCCCCTGGCCTGTCATCTGTGGCCCTCTGGTATAGTTCCAGTTCCAAGGATTTTAGTCATTCTGTTCTGGGATCCAAAAAAAGGGGGTTCAAATGCATCCTACACTCAAGATCAGCAAATCTGGCTTCTATTTTATCATCGTCAACTCTGTAATATATAGTCAGATGGAGAAAGAGGCCATGTCTTTAACTGTAGCAAGCCTTTTTTGAGTGTAAGGGAGCAGAGACGAAAATTCTCTAAAACAGTGACTGGACCAAAAACACATTGCCACCTGGCTGCGAATAACACCATCTTAGAGGAATACAATGAACCTGGCCTAATCGGAGGTGGCAGCCTCTCTTTCTTTGTCACAGATCTTTCTGTACATGAACAGCTTATCTGTTCTGGAGTGGTCAGAAGAACTTCAGGCTTTGGCTTCAAAGGTTGTCTTCTAGGTGTTCTCAGTCTGCATATATTAATTGCAAATATAAACTTACAATATAAAAATAAGAGTGAATGGAAGAAGTAATAATGGTGTGAGCAAAATATTTACTTAGCCAGCTTAATTAAATATGTGAATAAGTAATTGAAAACATGTTTAAAACCTAATTTTAAATAATAGTTGGAATTTTATTTCTTTACCGCTCCTGTCTATTCGTGGGAAGACGATGAATGTACGTGGAAGGATCCGTATGTCGGAAAGACACCAAGAAGGGGGAGGGTCCTAAATAATCCACAGTTGACATTCCCCTGCGGGCTCCACATCTGGAAGCAATGCAGCCTAGTGGGCAGTGGGTTGAGACTGCCCAGGTTGCATCCAGGGAATACCACATTACTAACTATTCGACCTTCAGCAAGTCCCAGAACCTCTCCAAGTCTTAAGTCTCCTTGTGTGAGAAGTGGGAGGAATAATAGTTTCTACCTCAAAGGGCTATTGTGAGCATTAAATGAGGTGATACATAACCAAGGGCTAGTATAATGTCAGGCACAGAGTAAGTACTGGACTTTTATTAGCCAACGAGCAGAGCCCTGAGGGTCTTCTGGATGAGGTTTTTTTTGTTTTTTATTTAAATTTTTGGCTGCGTTTGGGTCTTCGTTGCTGCATGCAGGCTTTCTCTAGTTGCAGCGAGCGGGGGCTACTCTTCTTTGCGGTGTGTGGGCTTCTCACTGTGGTGGCTTCTTTTGTTGCGGAGCACAGACTCTAGGCACGCAGGCTCAGTAGTTGTGGCTCGCGGGCTCTAGAGCGCAGGCTCAGTAGTTGTGGCGCACGGGCTTAGTTGCTCTGCGGCATGTGGAATCTTCCCGGACCAGGGCTCGAACCAGTGTCCCCTGCATTGGCAGGCGGATTCCTAACCACTGAGCCACCAGGGAAGTCCCTGGACGAGTTTTCTTCTCACAGAATTCTCTGTTCCTCTAGTCATTGGTGAATCGGAACTCAGTACTGTCAGACCCTGGGCTGGACAGTCCTCGAACCTCCCCTGTGATCATGGCCCGGGTGGCCCAGCACCACAGGCGGCAGGGCTCGGATGCATTGGTTCCCCCCAGCGGTGACCAGGTGAGTGATCAGAGCCACCGTGCGCTTTTGCTTTCCCTGTTTTCAGAACTGGGTTACCCATACGTGGCCTTAAACGATCAGACTAAACCCTGTTTTGAGATAGACACTTACTAGAGGACAAATAGTAAAGGAAGAACATGGTATAAACGCATACATGGAAGTAAGGCTATCTCAGTTTCTGGGTGAAGAGTCAGTGAATGCATCTGTAGGGAAGTGATGTCCAAGGAGCAGATCGCTGGTCTTTCTTTTAATGTCTGTATAGAATGGGAAATAGGTTGGTTCAGTGTTTCTCCAGAATACTAATTTTCAATCTTCTCTATCTTTAGCAAAGTCCTTTTCTTGAGCAAAATCTTATTATTTGGTACCCTAATACAGAAAACAAATAAATACTCAGCTATCTGGGTCTTTTCCTAATCAATCTCCCCACCTCGGCCCCCACCTCAGGGGCACTTCCTTGGAGCCCTAAGAGTCTACAAAACCTGATTTGAAAGCCACTGCTTTCCAGGGTAGAACTAGGTCCAGGGGAGATCTCAGGAAGACAGTTTTTGACTCCATGCAAAAAGCTTGCAAAGAATCTGAGCTATCAGACAATAGAATGGGCTGACTTGAGAGGCAGGGAATTGCCTGTCATTGTTCAGGCAGAGGTTAGGTCATTCCTTGTTAGAGACACTGGCAAGAAAGCTCCGAGTTTTGTAAAGCAGTGTTTCTTAAAATTCATCTGCTACCACCATAATTTTTTTTTCCATATCTTCATACCAACTATATAATGTTACTTAATATTTTTCTTTGAGCTAACTCACTTTTTAAAACTTAAATTTATTTTTAAAGGAAATTTGCCATTTTATTAAAACCAACATCATATACCGTTTGATGCTCTAGTTCTCCCCATAGGATATAGTTTAGTTACTTTCAGATCTTGGAGGGGGAAAGGCAGGGAAGTGGATCTCACATGTATTAAAATGCCTAGTGTACCAGCTGCTGTGCTAGATCCTTTAGGAACAAATCTCATTTAATTCTTACCACCAGAAAAGGAGATAGGCATTAGAATTTTCATTCAGTGTGAAAACTGAGGCAGAGAAAGGCTGTGGGACCATTCAAGGACTCAGCTTGCTAATGGCAGCATCAGACTAGAACTTAGTTTTCCTGAGCCCCAGTGCAGGGCTGCCTCCCGTCCTAGACGCTCTTTGATCACCCCTCCCTCTCCTCCACCACCACCACCACTCCCCCTTAGTAGTACTACAGGGCCAAGGTCAGGCTGCCAGGCAAGGTCAGGTGCACATGGTGTTCTTAAGGGAGGTTTTCCTTTAGGTGGCTAATAGGAGCAGGTGTAGAGTAGTTGGTCTTGGAGTCCTTTTCCTCCTTCTCTGAATTTGTTTCAACTTCTGAAAACTATTTAAATTGTTATTTTTGAGTGATAAGAGTGAATATAGTATAGTTCCAGTTTCTTAATAATAATCTGTGTTAGTAAGAGCAAAGGTGGAAACCTGTACTATCCGTGAAACTTGCAGCAGCTGGGGGGTGGAATCATAGGGAATTCAAACTTTGTTATGTAATTCTGCAATGTTTGATTTTCTTATGATAAACATATTCTGCTTTTGCAATCAGAAAGACTGTATGTTTGTAAAGACTTTAAAAAAATAAATCCTCCCGCCCAAACAAGCAAAAACCTAGTGCTTTCAGGTTTCACTAGAGAGCCAAGTAGAGACAGAAGTGATCATCCCCTGGGCATCCTAGATCCCAAGGGATTCAGAGACTAGGGTGTTAGGGGAGAGGAGGATACTCAGGCTGTGTCTGAGGAATTCAGGTCCAGCACATCAGGCCTGACTCTGCAACTTCCAGCATGCCCTTATAAGTGAGTGCTAGACTCTGATCTCTGAGATGCCTCCTGGGTCTCTCGAGTCCTATACTCAGTCCTTCTGAGCATAGAGTCTGTAAATACCCAGGAGAACAAAAATGAGTGAGGAGTGTCAGGGAGGAACCGTCAGGAAAAGCCCCTTGAGAAGGTGGAATAGGAGGGTATCTTGGGCCTGAGAAAAAGTAGGCAAGAGAAGTGCCTCCTCCAGATGGGTTCCAGAGCACAGCCCTTGTTGGGGAATCGCTGAAAATGAGGAAGAGTGAATTGAGTGAAAAATATAGTTGGTGGGAAATCTTTGAAAGCTCAAGGAACCTTTAGGAGAAAGGCTTGTCCAATGAAGCGTCTAAAACGTTTATACAGTATGAAATCTCTCATCAGACCTAATCGATGGCATAAGGGGGAAAGAGAGAGAGCCAAGCTGAGAAGCTTGGATTTTAGACTGGAAATGGGGAATCTACCGTAGATTCTTGAGCAGGCAGGGAAAATGATGGAAACGGTGTTGGAGAAGGCAAAGCTCCATTCCCTTTTGCTCAAGGAGGCAGAGACGGACCACAAAGCTCTCCTCCAGCAGGGCTGGAGGGCACACGGTAACTGTAGAGGAGCGCTGTGGAAGACACCAGGTTTGGAGGGAGTGTTTCTGGGGTGGGGGGAGTCTGTTGAGGAGAACAGCAAAGCTCCCGCCCACCAGTCCAGCAGAAGCTCTAGGTTCTTATTTTGTGGGCTGACACTCCCTCTCAGATCTTTCACAAACAGGAAGAGAGCACTTTCTCTCACTTCCCATCTTCATACGTCATGTGACCAGGCTGCTCTGAGTCTGCCCTGCCCCACCCAGAAGCAGTTGCCTTCTTGCAAGTGGAAATCATTTTTTCTGTTCTCTGAGATTTGGGGGGTGGTAGTGAGATGCCGGTGTTTACCAGCCCCGTGTGGCCTTCCCCTTCAGTGCCATGCTGCCACTAACCAAACTCCACTGAGGGGGCTGGATCTCTGTCCTCCGACCGCTCATCTCTACAACCCGACTCTCTCCCCCAGGGTGTAGATCAAAGCCCAAAGCCTTTAATTATTGGCCCAGAGGAAGATTATGACCCGGGTTATTTCAACAACGAGGTAACAGTTTCCTGATTTTCTGCTTTCATCATTCTCTGTTGTACCTGCTGTTCTGGACTAGAAGCACTTGGACTGGCACCAGCTGTGAGGGAGCGTATGGGAGGGGCCGCGCTTATCAGCCCTGGCAGGCAGGGAGCATGGGAGCTGAGCTGGGGCAGGCAGTGCTTCTCTGCCCCCCAGCCCTGCCTGTCCTTCTGCCTTCCAGAGCGACATCATTTTCCAGGACTTTGAGAAACTTAAGTCACGGCCGGCTCACCTGGGGGTTTTTCTACGGTACATCTTCTCTCAGGCGGACCCCAGTCCACTGGTAAGTCACAAGTATCTGCCTCGATTGAGTGTCTGCTTGTGCTTGGCCTCTGTCCCTGCTCTCTAGATGTCATAAGTTAGATCCATGGGCATGGTCAGGCATCTCGAGGACAGAGACAAAATAGAAAAGAAGGTGCAACCTAGGTGGAAGGGATTCTTCACTGCTAACTGCATCGAGAGCACAGGGAGGAGCAGGAAGAGCTAGGCCAAGAAAGCTGTCGTCCTGGGTCTGCTTGGAGGAGATGGTCTTTCTAGGTTTTTGCAACGAAGGTGGATACAGACTGACGGTGGGGAGTGGAGAGAGCAGCCCTTTGCAAATATACAGTGTTACTACAAGAAAGCTTGGCAGAGGGCCAAGGTGGTAAAAGGTCTTCAGTCTGAAGGTGATGACAAGAAGCATCATGAGGGGCTGGCGGTCGGGGTGCCCTGCGACAGTGCTCAGAGCCGGCGGCCTTACCAGCTTCTGCCATTCTGCTCAGATGCTTAGGAAGGGGGATGAAGGAGAGGGGCTGCTGTCATGTTCTCCAGAATAAACTTCTTGCCCGCGGCATGCACTGCTGCTCTTCCTTTCCGGGGCTACCACTGTTAGAAGCCAGAGTCAGCATCCATTTGCTCAACAGGTGTTCAGTGAACACCTGCGTGTACATCCTAAGCGCTGGTATCTCAGAAGCATTCCTGAATGAAGACGAGGCACAGCACAAAGAGAAGTAACACACGAACCCTTTAAAACAACAGATAAACAAGTACAAGACAAAATGTCAAGTGTGGAGAGGATACAGGGTTGAGGAGAGGTTGCTTTGGGGGAATATGTGTGCGCGCGCCAAGGGGTGGGGATTACTTACCACAGGTTTCTGAAACATGCTAAGCCAGGGTTTCTCAACCTCAGCACCACTGACCTTTGGAATTCTTTGTTGAGGGGTGCTGTCGTGTGCATGGCAGGATCTTTAGCTGCATCACTGGACTCCACCCAGTAGTAGATGCCAGTAGCACCTCTCCAGATATAAATCAAAAATGCCTCCAGACATTACTAGCTGTCCCCTGGAGGGCCAAAGCACTCCTGGTTGAGAATCGCCGCTCTAACCCATTTTCTCTCTTCCAGCTTTTTTACTTGTGTGCAGAAGTTTATCAGCAAACAAACCCCAAGGATTCTCGAAGCTTGGGAAAAGACATCTGGAATATTTTCCTAGAGAAAAATGCGGTAAGGCAGTCATAGACTGGATTACAATTTTCAATTTTATTATATTGTTTGGCCATTCAGAGGCAGAGGAAAAACTAAGCGAAACACTCAGGCCGAATGGAGACAGGTTTTTGTGTTTTGGGTTTTTTTTTTTTAATATTTATTTTATTTTTATGGCTGCGTCTGGTCTTAGTCGCGGCATGTGGGATCTTCGTTGAGGCATGCGGGATCTTTTGTTGCGGCGTGTGGGCTCCTTGTTGCTGTGCGTGGGCTTCTCTCTAGTTGTGGCGTGTGGGTTTTCTCTCTCTAGTTGAGGCGTGCAAGCTCAGTAGTTGTGGCACGCGGGATTAGTTGCCCCACGGCATGTGGGATCTTAGTTCCCTGGCCAGGGATCAAACTTGAGGCCCCTGCATTGGAAGGCAGATTCTTTACCACTGGACCACCAGGGAAGCCCCAAGACATCTACTGAATTTTAACTCTAGCGCTCCCATGGAACATTTTTAACTCCTGCTGAGTTGCTGATCCTCGGAGCAGTGCCCGCACTTCACTGATGGGGACACAAAGGCCCAGGCAGGTCTTGAGAGGCAGGGCCAGAGTCAGACACCCTGACTCCAGCTCAGTGCTCATCCTGCTGGGTCCCACACCCAGTGCGGCCAATCGCTTATATGAGCTCAGGGATCTCAAACCCAACCAGCTCCAGTGCCCAATGCCACGGCATGTGGGATCTTAGTTCCCCGACCAAGGGTCGAACCCATGTCCCCTGCGTTGGAAGGCGGATTTTTTACCCCTGGACCACCAGGGAAGTCCCTGGAGACAGGTTCTTAAAGAGGATTCCTGGATTCTGTTCCTAGCTCCACTCTAAAGATTGATCTCCTCTCTGGACCTCTTGCCCACATGTAGCAAGGTAGAGTGCACATTGCCTCTCTCTGAAATGTTTGGAGAAAAAGAACTTGCACCAAGTCCTAATTACTCTCCCCTGGATCAATGCCCTGGTTCCCTTCAACTCTCCTTGCCTTGCCCATCCCTGGGATGAAGAAACAGAGGCCCAGAGACATCAGATGATAGAAATCAGTGAGCCAAGAGGCGAGCCCAGATTTCTGAAGTTCAGCCTGGCGTGCTTTTACTGCCCCAAGGCAGGGTTCAGTGGGAGGGCACCCCAGCGTGTCTGGGGTGGATGAGCACTCTGCATCTGGACATAGCTCCCGGGGATGTGTCAGGGATCCCGCTGGCGGCAGCACCTTGGCCTGCAGAGGGCAGTTCCCATCTTAGACTTTCTAATCTGATCAACTAAACTAATTCCAAAATGACTTTATTCATCTGGCAGTAAGCTACTAGGACTGGTGAGACTGGGGAATAAAGGGCTTTTCCTCAAGATTTTTATTTTTGCCCCCTTCAGTGGGTCTTGAGTAAGGAGGTTAGAGCTGCCAGTTGTTCCCTGTTGGCTGTTATGGAACCACCGCAATGTCCAGCTGTCAGGTAGTCGTAAAGCAAAAGTCAGGCACTGTGCTCACTGGAAGACTTGGTAACATAAGGCCAGTTTTCCCTTGGGAGTGAAGGAGAGGGGAAGCCCATCAAATTTTGCCTCATAAAGATTTCTCCCATGCTGCTAAATTGGTACCAGTCCACTTTTTGGAACCTCTCCATTCCATGCCTCATGATGTCCTTGAAATAAGAGTGGGAAGAGTACAGGTGCCACTCTCGGAGTAGAGTCCCAACTTGCCTTGCCACCTCAGATCCCACTTCTCAAATCCCGAGCCTAGAATTCAGCTGGAGAGAGGTGAGTGGAGGGTAGGGTAGTGTAGCGAGAGGGGGAGAGAAGGTAGTGTTCTGGAGCCCTCCTTGCCTCTGCACAGTATCTCCCACATCCCCTGGGGGGGTGTGGATCTCACCACTTCTGCCCCCACCCTTCTGTCTTTTAGCCTCTGAGAGTGAAGGTCCCAGAGATGTTACAGGCTGAAATTGGTAAGTTGGCTCCTAGGACGGTCAGTCTCCTCTTGGTGTCCGTCTTGTGCTGGGCCCTCAGGAAGGGGCGGGGGGTCGGGGGGACATAGTGTCTGCCTTGGGCAGCTGTTCTCAGATAGGGGGAAATAGGGACAGTTCCTCCAGAACTCCTCACGGTATCTCATGGACAAGCACAGACAGAACAGACACTGCCTGGGAGCTTGTCGTGGGGAGACAAGACTTGGTTAGGAGACCGGGGTCGTTCCTACCAACCTTCCATGTGACCTCTCTGGGCCTCAGTCGGCTCATCTTTACAAAGAGGAAATTGGATTCCTAAGCCTGGTCGATCATCAGGATCCCTTGGGGAATTCTTTTTTAAAAATACAGAAACCAGTGCCTCACTCCACCCCACTTGCAGAGTCAGGATCTCTGGAGTATTTTTGTCCTTTGGTTTTCGTTTGTGTGAGCTCCTCAACTCACACAGAGTGAGGAGGCAGGGAACGAGGCAGTTGCTCTGCTCCCTTCTCACTCTCAAGCCACAACTAGAGGAGCTGAGGGAGGTGGTAGAAAGAGGATGTCAGTCTGAGAGGCTAATCTTGGGAGCTTTCTAGAGGTAATAGTTTGAAGCTGCCTTGGAAAAGAGGCACTTTACAGGCCCAGATGATAGGAAAGCCTTATGGGCACAGGCAGAGGGTGAATGTAGGGACAGGAGAGACACCTTCCAGTTTCTGGTGGGGAGTTAGGTTTCCTTGCCGTTTTCAACCTTGCGAGCTGGCCCTGGGTCAGTGGAAGGAGAATGAGCCTCTCAGAGGTTTGCACATGATGTCAGAGCGCAGCAGCGTCTGGACACATCCAGAGAGGGACTTTAATATTTCCCCACTTAATGAAGTATAGAACACCCTGAAAATATTTTTGTCCTTGCCTTGGGACTTGGATGTCAGGATTCCAGTCCTGAATTCAGGAATGACCTGGTAGGTCCAGGCCTCCACTTCCCTTGGTTAACAGGAGGGCAGAAAGCCAGCTTCCCCTCCCGGTGCCCCCAGGGAGCTAAGAGGCTTGAAGATGCTCAGCAGATATAACCTCCTCCTCCTGACATCCCTCTCCTATCTGTCTCCCCTCGGCTCCCACCGCAGACCTGCGCCTGCGGAGCGGTGAGGACGTGCGCACTGTTCTCTGTGAGGCTCAGGAGGCAGCCATGCCAGAGATCCAGGAGCAGATCCATGACTACAGGTGCCCGGCACCCCCCCTCCTGCTCTCTCCCCTGCCTCCTCACCCGTTTTCTTTCCCCTGCGGTGTGTGTGCATCTCTTGTGATGTGTGTATGTGTGCCTCACTCTGTCCAGCAATGATGTACATGTGTTTCTTTCTCTGTGTGTCTCTCTGTCTCAGAACAAAGCGCACTCTGGGGCTGGGAAGCCTGTATGGTGAAAACGACCTGCTGGACCTGGATGGGGACCCTCTCCGCGAGCGCCAGGTGGCAGAGAAGCAGCTGGCTGCCCTAGGAGACATTTTGTGAGTCTCCGATCCACTTCTACCCCCTGAACATGCTGCACAGATTGACATATTTTGTGGGTCTGTTTCCCAACCTCTCCCCCTCTTCCGCTGCTTGCCTGATCCGTCTTCTGCTGAAAGATGGGGAGAGTCCAGCCCTCCTGCCTCATTTCTCAGGCTGGGGCTGCAGGAATTTCAAGGGAGTTGCAGAGCCTGGGGCTACTGACAGTAATTTGGTGATTATGACAAACCACGGGCTCCAGGAATGCAGGGAGCTTTCTGCTTCCCCTCCCTAGCCTCTTCTTGACGGTTCTCCCTTTTTGCTCTGAGGTCATATCTGATGCTGAGTGTGAGAACCACGCTGTGATTCTCCAGGGAATAAAGTTCCTTCAGGAGGCAGGTGGTTCATGGGAAATTGAACTATTTTTAACTAATCACATCAGAGGACTAGCCTAACTAAACTTATTAAGGAACTTCTGACACAGCTGCTGTGGTTGCATCTTTCCAGTCTTATTTTCTAAAAGTGTCCCAGGTGCCTGGGATGACTTTGTAGGGACACTTGCAGGCTTAGAGGTAGATTTTTCACCCCAGTACTTCTCTCCACTCAACAAAAAAGTTGTGTGACTTTTTTTTTTTTTGGCTGCGCTGCGAGGCATGTGGGAGCCTAGTTCCCCGACCAGGGATCAAACCTGTGCCCCCTGCAGTGGAAGCGCAGAGTCCTAACCACTGGACCGCCAGGGAAGTCCCGAGTAGTTGTGTGACCTTGATCAAGCCATTTCATCTACCTTGGTCTCATCTAAAATGACAGAGATTGGGCTAGATGATCTCGATAGTCTCTGCTAACAGTGATATTTCAATCCAGCAAATTTCTGTGGAGTCCCCACTGATGCTAAGCACTGTTCTAGGCTCCTGGATACATTAGTAAACAAACAACAATGCTTGTGGGGCTTATGTTATTGTGGGAAGAGAAAGCAAGTGTATAATAAATAAGTAAATTGTATACTATGTTAGAAAATAAGGCTGGTGGGGGGGGAATAGAGCAGGCTGAGGGGGGTCAGGAGCACCTGAGCTAGTGGGTTGCAATTTCAAATAGAGCCTCATCCAGAAAGTTACATTTGGACAGCTGAAGAAAGTGAGGGAGTCATCCTTGGGGGAAGAGCATCCCAGGCAGAGGGAACAGCCAGGGCAAAGTAGGAATGTGCTTGACGTATTTGAGGAACAGTAGGAGACCAGTGTGGCCAGAGAAGATTGAGAAGCTCAGTGCTGAAGTCAGAGAGGTAACAAGAAGAGCAGCCTCGCAGAGCCTGTGGACTGTTTTAAGGTCTTTAGTTTTTTTCTCTCAGTGAATGAGGAGCCACTGGAGCTGTGAGAGACTCGAGGGTGGTGGGAGAACAAGGAGGGGTTCCAAACAGGGAGATTAGTTACAGGAACCCACGCAGTAGGGCTCCGACCAGAGAATTGGCGATGGAGGGTGTGAAGAGAGGTCAGCTCCAAGTATATTTTGACAGTAGAACCAACGGGAGGATTTCCTAAAAATTGATGTATAGGATGTGAGAGAAAGGAAAACCAAGGAAGACTCCACAGTTCTTACCTAAACAACTAAAAGGACAAAGGTGCCATCAGTCGAGTTTAGGGACAGTTGTGTGAGGGACAGTTTTGTGGTAGAAAACTGGGAGCTCGGTCTCGGACGTGTCAAAATCTGAGATCTTTAGACATCAAACTGGCGATTTGAGTAGACAACTGCAGAGATGAATCTGGCATTTGACAAGAGATCCGGGTTGGAGATGAGATTAGATGAGGTCCCACAAGGAGGGTATATTCTTTGAAAACAACCCTCTGACCCTCAGCCAAACCCTGAATCTTTCTGGGCCTTAGTTTCCCTAGCAGTCAGATGGCACTCATCACCCCGACCATGCGAGGGATGGTGGCAAAACCTGACCGAGCCTATTCTGAGGTCGTAGGCACCGCAGAGTTATGTGGGGTTATTATTGACAGCACAGGCACCCTGCTTATAAAGGCTTCTATTTAAAAGAAGGAAGCGCTAGCCTCATTAAATGGAGATATGAGACCTATTATTTTGAGTGGAAATATTATACGCGTAAATAGCTGAGAATAGTGCCTGGCCCATAGTGAGCGTGCAGTATTAGTTGCTGTTACCATTAACCTCTTTTAAATAGGTTCCTCTGAATCAGGTCTCAAGGTATTATCTCTGCGCCCTCATCTTCTTTCCTCTTGCCTCAGTGTCAGCCCAGCCCTTCTAATTTAGTTCTAGGTGGACACAAAGAGGAGCCTCTTCCTCCGTGATAGCTTCAGACGCTGAAACAGATAACAAGCAAGAAGCTGTATTTGCCTCATTCCCCTTCCTTTTAGATGGAAGGACACCATCATCATCATCACTCTGTGCTAACTGAGCCCCTCAGAGGAATGAGAACCCTCACCTCCTGAGCCCCAAGCTGGCTCCAGAGCTGAGACCAAGAGTCTGAGTCTGACCTTTTACCATCCTCCTCCCTTTCCTCACCCGCTCCCTTCCTCTAGGAAAGAACTTACCCTCCTCCCAGTCTTGCACAGGCGGACGAGCCTCTCTCTGCCTTTGCAGTCTGAGTCATCTGTTCTTTCTTTTGTTCCAGGTCCAAATACGAGGAAGACAGGAGGTGAGTGAGTCTGTGTGGTTGAATCAAGGTGGGAAGGAGTGGGGTTGAGCTACTGGGCATTACATCTCTGCCAATCACAGCGGGGTCCCTAGCTTCAGAGGATCACCGTCTGTCCAAGTTCAGTTTCCAGATGCCTGTGTAACCACAAGGAGGTCACGAGGCCCAGTCCCTGATACTCGGGGATCACTGCCTGGGACGTGGGTCTGCTCCTCAATGTGAAGACACCAGGCTGCCAGCACTCCCATTCCCGGCCTCCTCTTCTCCACCCACATTAGCCCTGTGTCTGCCTCCCCACTTCTTT
Source organism: Physeter macrocephalus (assembly GCF_002837175.3). Taxonomy (NCBI): domain Eukaryota; kingdom Metazoa; phylum Chordata; class Mammalia; order Artiodactyla; family Physeteridae; genus Physeter; species Physeter macrocephalus. The sequence goes on from NW_021146444.1 coordinate 22,714, forward strand.
GTCGTAAACCACCGAAAGAAGGAGCAGTGATAGAATCAGCCTGTGTTAGCAGCACCTGCAGAGGGGAGCTAGGGTACAACACATTTCCTCTGTTGGCACATTTTTTTTTCCTTGAAGCCTATATACATGTCTCTTTGTGTCTCAGTAGCCAGTGTTAAAATGAGAGTGCATTCCTTGAGCATACACACACTCAATAAGGGAGAGAAGATGGGGTTAGAAGTCTGTTTCAGAGAAGACGAAAGCCAGGGCCGAAACATTTGCTTCACTGAATCCAGAAAGTGGATAATCTGTCTCCCGAATTGAGAGGCAAATACAGTTTTAAACACAGAGCTCTGGACAGTTTCATCTGTGGCAGTGGGAAGCTACTTGACAGATCATTTCCATCTCTTTTTCTCCTTGTACTTGGGGTGGGTGGTGGCAAAGGTAGCTTACCTGGACTTGCAGGGGCCGGTTGGCATTTCTCCGCATCCCTTTGCCACCCCACCCCTGTGTATATGCTTGAGGACATTAGCTGTGGGCCTCCACTGTCGCCCATGGCTTAGTTGCTTATGTTTTGGTGAACTGACGCGTCCTTCCACTGACCACTGTCCCCTCGTTACGAAGCACCGTGCGTAGGAAAAGAATACGATTTCTTCTGGGAGTCATGCCAGCCAAGACTTTTCTCCGGCTTCTGCCTACTGTCCCATCTGAATATTCTGGGCCTCCCTGTGAATGCCCTGGCCCTTCGCCTCCCCACTGGGTGGTGGTGAGGAGCTTGTGTAAAGCAGAGTCCCAGCCCTTCCACCTGCTGGCGCTTTCCGATTCACCGCCCCCATTCCTCTTTTACAGTGCCCCCATGGACTTCGCCCTCAATACCTACATGAGCCATGCGGGCATCCGTCTTCGAGAAGCACGACCTTCCAACACGGCTGAAAAGGCCCAGTCCGCTCCTGACAAGGACAAGTGGCTACCCTTCTTCCCGAAGACCAAGAAGGTGACAGAGCTCCCCTAGAAAGACTCATCCCTTGGCACGGTTCCTGCGCTGAGGCAGACCAGGAGAGTCATTGAGAATCCCCAAACTAGAGCAGCCCTCTCCCTCCCTCCAGTCCCAGACCAGAAGCAGGTGCGCTAGATCAGATACAAGCATGAGTCTGCTTTCCAGTTGCTTGTTTAGGGCTAGTCATAGAGGCAGTAGCACGGTGACCAGTGGCCCAGTCTGGGTACTGAGACCTTCTCCAAACCCTAGTGTCTCTTATCTCAGCAGAGCAGCAATTCCAAGAAAGAAAAGGATGCCTTGGAGGACAAGAAGCGAAACCCCATCCTCAAGTACATCGGGAAGCCCAAAAGCTCCTCCCAGAGCAGTGAGTATTTGGGGAGCAAAGCCTTGGACAGGACCTCGGCCCCTTCACAGGCCAGCATGTTGGCAGAGGGCCTTCCTGTGCTTCTGGTAGCCAAAGGCCCAAACAAACTCTGAGGTCGCAGCTTCCTCTCGGTGCTACTGCATTCTCCCCTTGCCACACCCAGTGACGGCTCCTGAAGTACAGGAAACTGCTTCAGAGCCAAGGAGGCCAAGCCAGTCCCTGGGTCTAGGAACTCAGAGACAGCTGTAGATACTGAACAGCCATGCAGAGGAGTATTTCCCCCTTGGCAAGATTGCCCTGTTGACAGTCAATGCCTCCTTCACCTTCGTCCATGGACTTGTCTGTCCTCCTGAGGGCCTGTGTGTTGGGAGCAATTATGGGCCCTTGATGGAGGGTTTCAATTAAGCAGAACTAGGTAGAAAGGGAGCAGGTTTGGGACCCAGAGGCTCCCCCCATGCCATCAGTAATCCAGACCTCCATGGATCCTGTCACCGATCTCTTCCCAGTTGTGTGTCATCTGTCTGGACATTGCTGCTGGCCCTCCCAGTCATTATCTTAAAACCCCAGTGTTAGTCTTGGGAACCTGGGAAGGGCCATGGCATGGGCCTCCTGCCTTTCCTGAAACTGCTGCCTTGGGGGAAGGGGAGAGGAGGGGACTCTATACTAGATCAGCCCTGATTTTTGCCACTACCTTTCATTTTCCAGCTTGATGTAATTTTTATTTTGACTCTTGAAACATTAATTTGACTTTTCATGGTTTACTTTTGTTTTTGTTTGTTTTCTTTTAGCATTTCATATTCCCTTGTCCCCTGTGGAAGGTAAAAGGACCATTTTCTTTGGGTTTTTCTTTGCATTAGCATTGAGTTTCCATTTCCCAAGTCCTGTCTGCCCTTCTTCCCCTCTCCTTCATCGCCTCCTGTCCTGGCTCTCTTTCCTCCCTCCCTTTC
>NW_021146445.1:0-25000 GCF_002837175.3 Physeter macrocephalus
GTTGTGCTGGCCCAACATGGGGTCTTCTGCAAAGATCAGATCATCCAAGAGACCTGCTTTGATCTGACCAGAGACTGGTATTTAATCTCCTATGTGGAAGAAAGCCATAGTTCTTAGCTTAATTATGCAGCCACAGATCTGCTGCCAAGCTGCTCCAAGTCTCCCGTCCTAATGTGAAATAAAATGGCATTTACTTCAAACTATGTGGTAGAGCCAGCTTGTGCCAGAGAATATGCATTCCTTCTCCACTCATTTACAGATACATAAAAGGTCAGTGCATCATTCATGTGCGCTGAGAGCAACGATCAGTCTGTACTGCATCACTTCTTCTAAGTTTGCCAGACAGAGAACTAGGGACTGACAGTGGGTGATTCTTGGAAAGAAACTGTGAAAACTAGAGGGAGTTAATTTTACATGTGAAGAATTATCTTCTTGGTTGAGATGTAACACCTAAAATGAGACAAAGACTGAAAATTCTTCTGGTGGAACTCACACAAAGTGCCATTAGCTGGTGTTCTATAGCAAACCAACTGGGTTCTGGCAACTGGATGACGGTTTTAGTAGAGGGAGTCATATTTAGAACCCATGATTCCAGTTACACTGGTCACATGCTCTACAGGAAAGCTGCTACTGTTGCCTGTCATAGGGACCAGAGGGTCAAAACTTGGACTCGCTGGATGATCTTGAATGAATTTCTGACCCTCCCTGTGTCTCTGCTGCATCAACTATTAAAACACAAATAAATATACCCACCTGCTTTGGTGTGAAACGAGGTCGCATCACCTTTTTGGCTCCATAAGCAAGACGTGTCTTGTTAGTATCACACTGCTCTGCGGAATTAAGAGCGTGGAAGCTTTGGGCTTCCAACATATGAAAGAATGCCAGTAACCCAATGACCAGAAGCCAAATATGAAATGAGAGTCTCTGAAAAGAAGCAAGCACTTCAGGTCTGCCTTTCAAGAAGCTGCAGCCACACCCAACTACCTGGGTCTACGTGGAAGTGACTTAACACTGTTTGGCTGAATTTCTTTGGCTGGCCAATGCCTCACTGACCGCCTCCGAAAGAGGTGTGCACAGGGTGAGGGATCTCAGTGAGTGCACAGGGGTCAGAGGGCTGGGGAGCAGCGACAGAGAGGACACAGTGGAGTAGGGGTAAACTGGGCGGTGGAACTGTCCTTTGATCAAATGCTTGTTTTTCTCTAGGCAGAAGGATTACAGGGAATTTGTTGTCAGTGCTTTTGGACTAATTTCTCCAGACACTTCTCTGAAGAGTGCAGGACGCTGATCAGACCCTCCCCAAATCAGCAGCTGAGGAGGTGGAAGGAGGAATTTCGAAAGCTGGTGACGTACACAGAATTCTTAGTCTGAAGCTAGATTCACGCCGCCGTCATACAGCACTTGCGAGACCCTAATCTTTGGCTGCTAGGCCTGGAGGGGCTACAGCAATCAGAGGCCACGGGGGTCTTCATGCTGCTGGCTTCTTGCTCCTTGATTTCAGAGTAGCCAAGGGGAAAAGGAGACCAGTCACCAGGAATCCCAGTACCGAACAATCCTACCTATTGTCCCACCATTCCGTATGCTTCCTATCAGCAAAACCATTTACAGCACTCCAGACCTATCCCTGGCCCCAATCTCGTTGACTGTCACTCAGCCTAGGGTGGTTCTAGGGAAATTGCAGGCCAAAAATGAAGGATACCTTTGTTTTCATCTCTATGATAGGATGGCATGTGGTCCTGAGTGCCACGTTACTAAGATAAGAGGGGTGCTCAAAATGCCCAGATGGCTGGAGAATGAAAACCCGGAGAACAGAGCCAAGTCTGCACAGCAGACAAGGGCCACTGTGGCCGGGGCTGAAGTGGAGTCCATGGAGGCCACAGGCGGCAGCGGAACTAAAGGGAAGCCATCCCCCGACTCAGCTGGTGGGAGTTGGGCAGCTTCCCAGCTGGAAGGGGCTCTCAAACACATCCCTGTAAGCTACCCATGAAAGACAGAGATGCCTTAAAAACAACAAACAAAAGGAGCTGCTAATCAAGAGGAACTTTAGACTTAAGAACGGGATTCAGTCATCCTTCCAGAAAGATGCATGTCTGGGCCAAGGCCCAAGAGCATGACATTCAGCTGCTGTCCTCCTCTCTGGGGCCCAAGTTTGGAGGCACTGAAAGGAGAAGAGATTCACAAAGGAAGCAGATGGGAAGGCCCCCATACACATGCAATGCAGTTTCCACCCAGAGTATTAGAATTCACCAGGTATAAGCAATCACAGTTGTAATCGGCTGATCGGAACTGAAATAGTGTTTGGAATAAGAAATCAGCAAAGACCACAAAACTCATATCATTCCCTCTCCTCTAAACTTTGAAAGTTATAGCCATCTGGTGGTTGACGCACAGTGCTGGAAATCTTGGAACCGCCCCAGGTTCTGACTCCTCAAGACACCCCAAGCAAGGGCTTTTTCTGTGGTTGGTAAAACATAGGTGTTTTGTATATATAGCCCAAATGGCCTTAATTCTTCTCTTCCAAGCTTACTACTTATAACCAGGCTCTTTTGTTAACAATGGCTGCTCCCCCCATTTCTTCCCTAATACTTTCAGTACCATCCCAATTGCTTTTAGCAATATTTTATCTTCCGTGGATTCTTCAGATAGAAAGGCTATGACATTATCACGTGACTCAAACAAAACAAGACCGTGGAAAAGAGAAACAGTAAAAGCTTGATAATGATGCTGGCAAAATCCATAAACGGTGGAAAGGAACTGCTAATAAGACATTTTAGTTTAACTGGGCTTTGAGAACCATTTTGCTAGAGTTGGGCTTTTTTTTTTTCCTGAAAAGTCCAGCTGCCTTGGCTCAGGGAAAAGAGCGGTATAACTGTTGCCTCGGCCCCCAGACAACAGGTCGAAGACTGAAGGACCTCATAATCTGTGGATACCCATCCTTCCTACCAACCTTGCCTTGACAGCTGGATGGGGCAGAGATGGAGCAAGAGAGTCTTCTCCCGCTGGACCTTCATCTGCAACACGTTTTAAACTGAAGACAGCAGGGAAGCAGAACGATGGATTGGTTCTATCTTCTGCTTTAAACTTGCAGGGATACAAAGCAACGGACAGGCTCCAGGGAACTGTATTTTGCTCCTCTCACTTATTTAGGTAGCATCCAGGCAGCCGGAATGAATCAATCTTTGTAATCAGAAACAGCTGCTGTTTATAACAGCCTTGGGTACAACACCTTTCACCAGCACATTTTGTTTTAAACACCACATTTCTCCTCCACGATGCTGCTCTTCTATAGGAACCTGGGCTTTTGTGGACGAACAGCACTTAGTAACATCCACTAATGGACAAAATAATATTTGTTTGATTTCTACAACAGGAGTTGAAACAATAGAACTGAGTTTTGGTGGGTTGATTTGCTGCATTATAGTATGTTTGGGGCCAATATCCAGTTACCTTCTTTTTTCATCCTGCCCTCCCTCCAGATGACATCAACATCCATGTGTAGAGTCTTCTAAACAGCACTGGTGCTATTTTAAGTATGGTAACGGTGGGGGACAAGATGATCCTGAGCTGAGATAGCATAAGGATTGCAATAGGAACCGGATACCCTTTGAAAAGAGAATGCAAGCTCTTCCTAAGAGCAAGAATTCAGGATGTCCTAGGTCACTGCTGGTTGCATTGTCATTTATCACTGGCTGCAGGACATAGCGACCAGATTTCCTGGAAGTAAAAAAAGGCTTTTTTCCTGAATTTTCTCTTGACGTAAACCATTATCTGTTTGCAAGAGATGAGGGGGAAAAAGGCATACACGTATGTTAGAACCTCCAGCCTTTAAAATAGTCATTACCTGCTTCCCAAATGGCCTACTTATTAAGTCTCATTTTTTTATTTTGCAATTATTTCCTCTTCAGAAAAAGCTGCCTATGGGTAGTCCATTAAAATTGATTTTGTCGGACTTCTTTCTTGAACAGGCCTCCTCGCTGTTCCTCCAACACGCCAGGCATGGCACTACCCCAGGACCTTTGCACATGCTGTGCCCGCCGCCTGGGTTGCTGTTCCCCCAGATGTCCCCATAGCTCCTTCTTTCACCTCCAGGTCTCTGCTCTAACGTCACCTTCTCCGTGAGGCCTTCTCTGACTACCCTAGTAAATTGCAACCCTGCCCCACAGGGTTCATTTAATTTTTAACACACTCCTATAGTTGAACATTAAAACAAAACTGTAGCAAGTAGTGAGCATATTATGATCACAGTCCTTCACTCAATCACTCCTGCAAGTAAAATGCCAGCAGTGAGTGTCAGTCGCTGGCCCCATTAAGACCTCTGACACTGAACACCACGCCGAGGATGACGTTCATCACCCTCATGTGCTTCTCCATTGTAACGGCGCCGTCCTTCCTGATATGGCTCAAAGTCCATTTTTTTTCTTTTTTACTGGATTACATGTTGGGCTGCAATTAACAGAGTTGACATGGCACCAACACTACTCTGCCTTCCTCCACACTCACAGAAACTTTCTGGACACTGAGTTCCATCCATACAAAGATGAGGTGTACGGGCTGGAAAAGTGGGAGGTGAGGAGGTAACACGCAAGGGAAGAAAGGCCACTCTCTAAAGAGGTTCATCTCCAATATACCGTCTGAAGAGAGAGGGGGCTCCCTGCTGGGAGGACAACGTGGCCGAAAACGTCTCTTGACTGCAGTGTCTTGGGAAAGCCTCCGAGAGAGGAAGTGAAATGGCTCGCGATGGGGTTAAGGGAGAAAACACTAGAGAACAGGGTGGAACCTGATTCAAATAAGCAAGGCTGCTCACCACTCTGTAGAGTTTCGCTTTGTTTTTAGACAAATTAGCTTTCCTTAGAGAGAAAGGTGACCTGCTTTTTCAAAAAAGTGCCCTCTCCCCTCTCACATGCAGCCGGCTGGTCCTACCTCAAGCACTCAGGCCTACAACAGGCCTGACATCAGTATGGTGTTCTCCCCCAGTAACGCTGTAATCACATCTGTCATGTAGTTTTCTGGCTTTGTGGCTTCATAAAAAGCACAGGCACAGAGGACAAAAAAGTAGAATACTTAAAAATTCATCAGGTGATAAAAGGAAATCAGCTTTGGGTGCCTGAGGGGGAAATAGCCCACAAAGTTTTGATGTGATCCTTTCCATCCTGAAGTGCACAGGGTATCTGATCTTACTTCTACCCAAAGGAAGATGCCAGAGGAGGAAGAATTTTATGCAGGAGACGTGTGGACATCCTCATAAGACTTTACTGGTTCAAAACTAATTTGCTTTTATGGTCTTGAATTATAGAAAACAGGAATATAAACGAAAGAATGTCCATGTGTGACAATGGCTCCAAACTAACATAAAATATAGCAAAGTCAAATAACACCTTACAAAACATCTTACACATTCATCAAATTATGTTTCCCTGTGACTGACATACATCATCCCGGTAAGTCTAAAAATATTCCTTATACAACACTATGACATTCTATTGAAATTCTCTAAGCATCATAGGTAGAATAACCATTTCCCATGATTATCCATTCTTTTGGTTGGAGGAACTAACTCTTTTAGTGTCCAATACCAGTGGCTCTGTGTCCAGTCCCTCAACCACATCTCCAGCAGAGGTCCTGAACCTACCATTAGTTGGAATGTTTTATAGCAAACAATACTGCATTGAAAGATGCTTCTTTAGCAGGATTTAATAAAAATGATTACTATCTTTATTCATATTGTTGTTGTTGCTAGGAAAATACTGTGCAATGTTCCAAGAGCAAACTAACTCCATGCCCCTAGCATGGAGTGGCCTAGAGCAGCAAATCTCCAGGCACCTTTACCCACCCTCTGATTTTCATCTCCAAACATAATAAAAGTTAAATCTAGCAGGAACTATTTGGCTTTATGATCTTGGAAGATACACTGTTGCTTAATGTCCAGCTGTATTCATCTTCTGCCCTTTGCCTCTCTCTACTTCTCTGTGGTTCTCCTTTCTCCCTACTGGAAAATAAATGTTTTTAACCCTTGGGCCTGCCATTTTCTGCTCCAGAGCCCTGAATCGTGATGCTGGTGATGAGTGGTGACCTCTCTGCGGCTCATTTCACTGCCAGTACCGGTGCCAATGACTTGGCTTCTACTTTAATAACTGGAAAGTGGACAGCAGCCACCACATTTGATGAGGCTGCTCTGCCTCGCAAGCTTCCTCAGCAGGCAGACGAAATAGAGCTGCCTTTCTTGGTGGAGAACATGAGCTATCTTATGCCCTCTTAGTTAATGAAGGGTCTTGCTGTAAGAATAGCTTTCCCAGTCCATTAGTAAGACAGTTCGCTAAATAACCTGTTAACGTTTCTAAGAACTAAATGCGGAACACCAATCTTCAAGGGGCACACGAACATCATAAAATAGAGCGACGCTGCCTCAAAGATATGTTCATAGGCCTCACAGTGAAATAAGTGGTGTCAGGATATAACGGCGAGGAGTTTTTCCCTGTCTTATAAGCGCCTCCCCTCTTAATATTGTCTGTGAGCTGAGATCAATGGCAGCTTTTCCAATAGAAAGTGCATTTGGTTTCAATTCACTTTCCTAACAACAGCGACTAACCCTTAGCAAGATGGAGAACATTAAGCTCCATTGTTCAGGCTGAGGATGGCTTACTTGGGTGGCAGGAAGCAGAACAGTCTTTTCTCTGGAGAAGAAAATGCCTGTGGGTAGCAAACCTTATTCCCAAACAGCCTTTTTTTTTTTTTTTTTTTTTTTTCTTCCTGTATGACAGTGAAAGAAAATCAAAGAAATCAAAGAATAATCTCTAATCCCAGAACTGGAAGGGACCTCAAAAAATCATCATCTGACTCTGCCTCTCCTAGAAGGTTTTGTTTCTTAAATAATTATATAAACCCCGAGGCATTGTGATTTAATAAGGTCTAAGGGCACAGTAAAGCATTTCATAAATTATTTTAGTAAGCCCCTCATGGAGCCTTTTGTTATCTTAAATAACGAGAAAATGAATGAGATTCTTTAGGATTTGGCAGCTTTTAAAATTTTAGACGGTGGTGAGCGGAAAAGGTAGGAATAGTATCCAAGTTGTGTTCTTTTGGCAAAAGAAAATACCTGTGCCCCTGGTTCATGTCTCAAATAACCAGAAACTCACTCTCCATGATGGTAATGATTCAGAAGCACCCTGCCAGTTACATTCTCTTTTCTCTCACTGACAGAAAGAATGGCACATTGGATAGGCTAACACAATGGAAGAATTCTGATGCGCGAAATGTCCTAATGAAGGGTCCTTCAGGAAAAAACAAAAAACAAACAAACAAAAAAACCACCCAAATGGCGAATTATGTAATTCTACCCTTGAGTTATTTAGAAAATGGTAGGGGGAAAAATACCAGCCACTGTCTGTTCCTCGAGCACCTCCTATCAAGGGCTCTAGCCATTTAAAAACATGTTTCCTGGCTTCAGACTGGCTATAAATAAATTTAATAAGCATGAAAAAAAATCACTGCATTATTTACAGTTCTCTCTCAACTCCAGCTGACAAAAATCCACTCCAGATGTTTGTTTTGCAAGAACAACAGCATGAGGGTGAACTTCAATCTCAAGCATGAGCCCCAGAAGAAGAGGAAGTGTTTCAAGAGAAAAGGACGGCAAGGTCGGCGGGGAGGGTGTGGAAAAACCTGGCTTGACACCGATTTCACAGAAACACGGTAATGAACTTATTTTGTGTGTAAGAAATCCAGTTTATTAGACTTTCCCCTGTCTCCTCACCCCTTTCAAAGCCACAGGGGCTTGGCTGGTGAAGCCTGAAATGGATGTTTCATAACCTTTGCTTTTAAATTAAACAAATGACCTCAGATTTTGGAGAGGTTGTTGACTCAGGAGAAAGTATGCCATTAAAAGTGTGCCAGAAACAGATTTAATTGGTACAAGTCCCAAAAAGTGTTCGAAAGAGCACAGGCTTCCCGCATATAGATTTCAGGGAAATTACTCAAAGGCCGCACAGCTTTGTCAGAATTGGAGATGTGAAACAAGGCAGCTGAAAGACTCCGTATCAAAAGGGTAAATTCAATTCAGGAGATACTCATCTGATTACCTACGCCAGGCCGTGAATCGGATATGCTCCATTGTGCGCTCACGTTCAACCTGGACGGCTGGAGGAGCCAATGGCTTCCTTTTCCCTAACATATAATTAAGTTTTAAGAGACGATTGAGTTACAGATACAACGTTTTAAGAAATATTTCATTCAGGAGTGGCATTTACAGTGCTTGCCCGTTGCAAGAGACATTGCTCACTTTACTTCCTTGAGCCACGCTGGAGAGTGGGGATCAGGGCCTGGGGGCTCGGTGTTTGCGTTTCAGGCTACAATAAATGCTCTCTGTGCACCTGCCTGCAGGAAAAACCAGTCCAGCTGCCTCCTAAGACAAAAGGGCCCTGTATTAAGTGCTGAAAACCCAGACGTGAACTGACCCTGGCAAATTCCAGCTAGAAAAAAAAAAAATTCAATATTTTCGTCCCGTCCGAGAGAAGCTGTCATGTAGGTTTCTGGATTTCCTTTCCCATCACCACTGAGTCTGAACAATGGTGACCTGTCAACAGAAGTCACCTCCTTTTTCATGAGTCTCCTTCCATTTCTAGATTCCTTTCCTGATGGCAAAATCCATAGCCCGGCACACCATAATCTGTCCTCCAGAAATCAGCACACACTCTCCTGCTCTTTCTCCGCCAGGCTCTTCCCACTGGAATCTTATTGGGGTCATTAAGGACATGCAAGTACATCCTCCCAAAGAGATAGCATTACTGACTTACGTGTTTTTAAAGATTTCCCGAATACACACTTTCCACAAATTCCAGGTACATCTAATGGCAAGAATGTTTATCAGTAGGGCAGGCAAAAGATCAAGATTAGAGTTCCTCCATGCCCAGCGTGGTTCCTGATGCCAGTTGGTCAAAGGCCATACTGGGTCATGCAAACCAATGACTTCTCCTGGGAGAGCTGTTCGGCTTGGGCTTGTTCTAATTCGTGTCTGGAATCAATCATGCTAGTCTCAGCTGATCTGTGCATTCTCATGAAGCAGAGATTTCTCACAAAATTTGAAATGCAACCAGATGAAGCTTGGGCAGCTTTACCCCGGGTCACAAATGAATAAACTCAGAAGGGCAAGGTGATTACCTCAACTTGAGAGTGTAGCTTGGTTAGAAAACCAGAAAAGGATCCATGAATTGTAACCTCCTACTTCTCTAAGCCAACCCTGAGTAGAGGGCAAGATGGATTAAGTAGTGATTTTGATAATTATTTAAAACTGCCATAGATAGTAAGGCTTTGGCTGCAAACCATTTCTGAATATATTTGGTGATAGAGAGCTAAACTTTAAAGGGTTAACAGCTTGCTCAAAGTTGCTTCAACAGCTTCTCCAAAATCTCTCACGAAGGGGTGGGAAAACCAGATGATCAGCACAGGAAAGCCAGGTTCCCTAACGGGACCATTCCAGCAGGATGTGCTCAATTGTTTGTGTCTGGAGAGCACATAGGAACCAAGGGCAGTTTATCTGATTTGGTGCTCATTAAACAGCTGCCCCAGAAAAACAGCCACCCACCACAGGTGCTAAGCTACATGAAGCTACCCTGGCCAGCCTGGCAAGTTCTCAGTAAGTGTGGGGCTGATTTACAGCCTGCCACTTCACAAGTGGGTCTAACCCCATGATGGAGGTTGGCTGTTGGCTGATATAGAGGGCCCTACACACACTGTGATTCAGGGCAGATTGATCAGGGAGTCCACCGTCTTTATGCCCTGATATATTAAGATGGTGGCCCAAGCCACCACAAGATCACAATGATCTTGCCTTTCCTTGATTGTCTCTGACATAAAAAAATCTGTCTCCCTCAACCTGGTAATTCTCTAGGTGCTGGGCTGTAGTGTGACTTTAGCTGTTTCATGCTTGTGGGCCTCATTTTTCTTATCTTTTCCTGTTCTATCCACTGTAGTACAACACATACAGCCAGTTTAGACGTAAGGTTTAGCTCATTACAGTATGTAGGAATTCTAGGGTTCCAACCAGATAAGGCTGCCAAAAATGAGAATTAGCCTTTATGTTCCAGAGGGCAGAGGCCAAGCCTGATACTGTTCTTGTTACCCCGGAACCCTCAGCAAGCATTTCATATTATACATGTTCCATTTTGAATGAATGCACAATTGAAAGACTAGACCAATTCTCAAGTTTGAGAAGTTAAGTGACTCGCTCAACATAACACAGAGGGTTTGCGGCAGGGCTGGCCCTGGAACACAGGTCTCCTAAATCCAAATGTAGTGCTTTATCTACTGTTAAAACACACTGCTTCTCTAATGTCCATCTGTAAGGAGATTTCAGGGGACGTACAACTTCTCGCCACCCCCTTCCATGCCAGCCATAATGGACCTCCCACAGGTCTCCCATGGCACCCTGCCTCTTGCCCATTACATGGGCTTTTCCCTTGGCCTGGAGTACCTTCCCCTCCTTTTCCTCCTCTTGGGAACTGCTACTGATCCTTCAAGATCCAACTCAAGTGTCTCCTCACTGAAAAGCCTTCTGAGAACACTCCCAGCCCCAAACCAGGGCTCATATGTGCTTCCCCAGCAAAATCCTGACCCTAGAGCCATCACGGCACACTCTGTATACTCATACACCATGATTCCCCAACCACCTGACTGTGAGCTTTCCAAAGAGCAGAGCCTTAGCTTCTGTCTCTGTATCCCTAGCCATCTGTCTAGCACAGGACCCAGCAGAGAGTCCTAATAAACACCCTTATGGTAAATCAGACTAAAGTACTTCACTCGCCACTCTTGTGTGAATGCGGGAGATTCCTCTTTCCAAAGCAGAGCTGTTGAGCCCCTGTTCTTTCCTCTCTGACACTTTCCCTGCACTGCCTACTGTTATTCGTCAATACAGTCAGTGCAGGCACATAGTTAAGGCTGACTGCACTTGGTAGGAATTTTAAAGCATACGTGATATATCGGTGAGAAAGATCACAATGGCAGTTTCATGCTTCTTTTAGGTGAGTACAGGTCTAAAGCTTTAAATCATTCTTTGATTGTCTCTCTTGTAGCTGTAGGTGCCTCATTCATTCATCAAATATTTAAGGAGTAACTACTATTATCAGGCACTATTCCTGGCTCTAGAGATCCAGCAGTGAGCAAAAGAGACAAAGATGCCTCTCCTCAGGGAGTTTACATTGTAACGACCCTAAGACAAGATTTTCTCGCTGATTTACCTTAATTTTGGACTATCATGTCAAAGTGCAAGCTATTTCCCTTGGTTCCAGTTGGGTCTCTGAAGGAGCAAGGAGGTTCTGCCTGGCTGGGCTTTGGCTCCCACCTGGGGCTCTGGCAGCTACTTATTCACTGATGTTGGTTTCCTGAGCTCTACCTTTAAAGATTTCAATGATCTATTCTATCTCTGGTCTAGTGGTCTCTTGGGGGACTGTTCTCCTTGTCACTCAACTCAGAAGCAATTTATTTTGGTGCTTTTCCAGCCTCATTTATCTATACATTCTATTTATTTATTTATTTTTATTGAAGTATAGTTGATTTACAATGTTGTGTTAGTTTTGGGTGTACAGCAAAGTGATTCCGTTATATATACATATATATCTATTTTTTTCAGATTCTTTTCCCTTACAGGTTATTACAAAATATTGAGTATAGTTCCCTGTGCTATACAGTAGGTCCCCGCCGGTTATATATTTTATATACAGTAGTGTGTATATATTACACTACTACTATACAGTGTGTAGTAGTACACACTGTAGTAGTGTGTACTACTACACTACAAATTCCTAATTTATCCCTCCCCGCATACTATATTTAAAAACAAAACAAAGTTTGTCTCCTTAATGCCTGGCCTACTGGGGTGTCATCCATCCTCTATAGCTGGAAGTAATACTCCTGGGAAACTTAGATTCTCTTAGCTGCTTTTATGGGCCTATTAGATAGAAGGATGGCTGAGAAAAACCAACATCAGAACCTAAAAAGGCCTCAATGTCTACTATTAAAACATAAGAAGCCCTCTCCAACACACACACACACACACACACACACACACACACACACACACACACACACACACACGCATTTCATCCATAAAACTCAGACCCTCTCCTGAAGGTAGGGAGTAATTTTGCACCAGCATATTGTAAATTATGGAGAGGATGTAACTGATAGATAGAGAGCTCTTCCTGCACACACTTCGGTTTCCAGCTGCCATCTTGGCTTCTCTGCCTTATCTTCTCTTAAGCAGAGGTAAATGATGGCTGACCACAGGACAGACATACAGTCTGTGCTAAGGGGCCTGCCATATGACCCTCAAGAGGAGGCGACTTATACACAGGTAAGCTTAGGCCTCATATCTCATCAGATAATAATTGTTTAGAGTAGGAAGTGAATTCTGAATAAACAGAAGAGACCTCTCTGCACACTGAAGAGAAACGCTAGGGCTGACTGTGGGCATCAAAGAGGAGCCAGAACTGGAACTAGAAATAAAATGTTTTCAAATGTTTAAAAAGAAAAACAATATGTTGGCTTGAAGGCACGGACTAGCAATAGGGAGGTAATATCAAAAATTTGATCTAGAAGAAGATGATTTTGAGAATGGATGTGACTGGAGGGACTGACAAAGTTACACAGACCTCTGTGTTTACCAGCAAACTAATTAAAAATACTTGCTCCGTTGGACACAGTTGTTTAACTAGATGTTATAGTGGGGCACTCACTCCATAGGTACGTCCTTCTAAAGGAATCTTATAAGGGGAAAATGCCCCTTATCCATGGACCCTACTGAAAGGATAGGTGTACTGGCCAGGTGTTTTACCATACGACTTCTTGGCATTGACTGATTAGACCAAAAGATAACCCAGCCGCAGAATTAGCAGGTGTGAAAAGGTAAATTGGGCCGATCAGCTTATAAGGTCAACGTTCAGTGGCATGGAAAGCTGAGGCAGATATGAGAAAAATGAAGAGAATGACCTAAGTTTAAACCTTTCCAATTTCCATGTAATCTGGCTGTACTTTACTTCCTATTTGCACAAAGCCATGAGAATGCCAAATTATCCTTACAAAAGAACTCAGCGGATGAAAATGTAAGTTCTGGAGCCAGACTCTCTGGGTTGGAATGCTGGCTCTGCTCAGAATTGTGTTGCTTTCTAGGACTCAGTTCCTTCATCTAGAAAATGGGATAATGATTACCATCTGCCTCAGAGGGTTGTTGTGAGTATGAAATGTGATAGTGGATGTACAATGCCAGGCACATGATATACGGTCCATAAATGTTAGCTACAGTTATAAGTAGGCCTGACTTTTTTTAAGCAAACTTGAGTAGCTTTCTGTTTCTTGCTACCAAAAGAGCCCTGAAACAGTCTAGTAAATACTCTCTCCCAGACATGAGACAGAGCCTGCAGAAGACACCACTGGTGACCCAATGGAGGCAGGTGGCTGCCGTGAGTCTGATGGTATCCCTTCTACATGCCCATCCCCTCTCTTAGGGTATGACCTCCTTGAGAGCTCGGATGGAGACACATTCATCTTGGTATTCCTACGCCTAACATGGACGAGAGACTCAATGAACAAAGAGTGGTTCTCAAAGTGTGGTCCCCAGAACAGCAGTATTAACAACTCCTGAGAATTTTTTAGAATTGCAAATCCTCTGGCCCCTCCCAAGACTGACTGAAACTCTGGGAGCGGGAGCCCAGCAAGGTGTGTATTGATAACCCCTCCAGGTGATTTTGATGCATGTTCAAGTTTGAGAACCACTGGGAGGAGGGTTCTGTTGGGGAAACACTACCACCCCGTATCCTTGACTGAAGAACAGCCCTACTCCGTCTAGGGAGATCATTCACCTTTGAGCATGTGGCTTAGGAAGAGATGCACATGTAACTATAAGGGAGGAAGGAGAAACGCTCCCAGCCAGTCGAATAAGTCTCATCAATCATGTAGATCAAGGAAATGACATGTTACCAATGGAGCATCCTCACATTCTTCTCACAGAGGCTTCAGGAAAAATGGACTCCCCAACATGGCACGCCAGATGTCCATGATCCACGCTGCTGACTTCCCAAGTCCTACCCCCTGCATTCCCGTACATGCCCCCTACACTCCCAGTCAGAAGGAATGACTGGTAGTTCTTCAAATGACCATGCCCTTGCCACCATATCTTTAGTAATGATGTATCCTCTACCTAGAACATCATTTCTTCCATCTCTGTATCCTTAGCACTAAGTGTAGTTCCTGGTGCCTAATGGGTATCCCATTTCCCTAAATATTTGATGAGCTCATTGTCTCCTTACCTCCCATATCCCCATCCCTAAGCCATCTTACACGTCTCATCTGGACAGTCTTCAGAGTACGTATTATGATCATTTTATCACAAAACCTTAATTCAGTCTGGCATTCAAAGTCTGGCCCCGATCTACTTCTAAATTTATTGCACATGACCTCCTATATTTACCCTAAAACCCCAGGCAAATGGGGCTCCTTTGCTGCCTTCCCAACATATGCTACATTTCCCTACAACACAGATCCTGTTATTTACTGAGTACCCTCTAGGAACTAGGGGATACAGGGGTGATCAAGACAAAGTCCCTGACCTTGAGAAGATGATATGAAAGCAAAGGAGGCAGACCATAAACTCATAAACAAATAAACTTATAAGATCAGGTAGTGATAAGGGCAATGAAGAAAATCAAGTAGGCTTAGGGGATAGAGAAGGCTGGGAAGCGGGTAGTTGTTTCATCTTAGATAGAGAGGTGACGGAAGACCTCTCTGAGAAGATGTCACTTGAGTGAGACTGAAGGTAGTGAGGCAACAGGCCAAGGGAAGTTCTGGACAAGCTCTCCAGTCAGTGGGAAGAGCAAGTGTGAAAGACCAGAGGCAGAAAGCCCAGAGCCTAAGGAACAAGGGAGTGGGCTGTACAGCTGGAACAGGTTTGAAGAGGAGGATAATGATAGGAGATAAGGGCAGACAAGGCCTATTTTGAACTTAATGCCTTAGTTCTCAGCATTTCCTGATCTTTCCTCTGCCTATTGAAATCCTATCTATCCCTCAAGGCCTATCTCTTACATCTTCCTCCCTGGACCCCTCAGATCTCCCTTTGCTGAAAGAGATGTTCCCTTCTTCCCGAATCCCGGAGACTTTGGTCCATACCATACATGTCTAAAGCACTGCACACATTCTACCTAATACTGTTCTTCTTTCGAATGATTCTCAAACTGCACTGTAAATATCTTGAGGGCAGGGACCATATCTTGCTCATTTCTGGATTTCCTGTAACATTAACATAGTGCGTATAGTAGAGGCTCCACAACTCATGAAATCATCAGGCTGGAAGGCACTTAAAGGTCTCCTCATCTAGCCAAAAAGTTTTTTTTTGAAGGGACCATAGCTTTAAAACTATGCTACTATATGCAGGAATGCAGCTAATGCACAGGAAAAGTCAGTCTGACTGAATAAAATACAGTTTAATCCAACTGGTATTTTTCGAGTGGCTTATCAGAAGAAGGAAGAAAAGCAAAGCCCTCAGAGAGATCCAAACCTAGGTCGGAGCTCAGCTGGACTGTCATTGGGCCAGACCACCTTGCCAGACCTTGTTACAATCCTCCCCAAATCCTAGTAAACATCAGCAATGCATTCTGAAAGTCTTTCCTGCCACATAACAACACAAACTAAGTTATCCCCTGGCACCACTCCTAGAAACCAGCCATTCTTTACTTTATGATTGCTGACCTGGACGCCTCTCATCTTTGGTACAGAATTCTCTTCGATGATGTAAACAAAGATCTCTTCTCAGAGAATCCTTTGCATTTGAAGACCTCCGGGATCACACCCCCTCTTGGCATCCCATTCTCTGGGCTTCCAGCCCTGCCACCTCTGTAGTTGAAGCAACTGGCAAAACTGGCTTTGGTGTTCTCGTCCCTTCTGCCTTCATGACACTGAGATGTGAACAGGAACATGTGTAGGTCTGGGAAATGAGCCAGTAAATCCGCCTCAAAGACTGCTTCCCGAAGAAAACTTCTGGCTCTCGTCTCATTTGATCTTAATGCACCTCCTGCTTCAAATGTGTCTCTCTGGCAAACTCTCACTAGCAAAACAGAACTCCTGACCAAGAAATGCTTCCCGGTGCTTGACTTCACTGTTCCTTTCTCCTTTTGATCCCTTGGCCGTGGTTCTATCGCCCACTGGCCTCTCGGCTGAAAATCCTCAACAAGTTCCTCTCCCTTGTGAGATCCACAGCTTTTCAGATGTTTGTGGGCTGTGCCCGTTCCCCCCTCAACTCTAGTGGCCCGCACCTCACATAACATTTAGGTTTTCTTTAGCTAAATGCTACAGGGTTTGGGTGGTATTTCAATCTTCTAAGCTTTTTCTATAAATTAGGCCTTTCATGGCAGCTGAACCGTTGCGGAAAGTGGTATATACCCAGCTAAGGGCCATGGATTCTTAAATACTAGGGGGAGTGGGGCATGGGTAGGTGTGTACCCCCTTGTGAATAGAAGCAGGTGAAGTTGTGTGTGTTGATATGTGTCTATGGCTTTGGAATCAAAAACTGAAAGGTCACTAGGACACAGGTATTTTTATCCCAAACTCCCTCCCAAGAGGCAGCAGTGTACAAATCTAGGATCTCATGGGAGGGGGTCTGGCTTCTGTTCCCGGCACCACCACCTCTCACTCGCTGTGTGGCCTTTGGGCAACTCCCTTCTCGCCTTCATGCTTCACTTGCTTGAGGTGGATTAAATGATTCATCACATTAAGACATTTTTTAATACTATGGAAGTGCTAATGTTCACAATGTTGATCATCATTGTTAATATTAACCTTGAAGTCACATGGTGACATTTCATGTTTTCAAAGCACTAATTATAACCAACCTGCACCATGCCCCCAAGAGGTGGATTTTTAAAGCTGCTCCGCCCACACTCACTTGCACAGGGTCCTACCCAAACCAATGAACATTTAGTTTGAGGCTGGGCTATGCAGGGCTTTGGAGCCAAAGTGAGGACAGAGTCCTGCTAACTTGACCAATCTACCCCAAAGTTTGCGCTTAATGGATTACAAATTTGGGTAATGCTGGACAATAAATTACAACTATAATAATAAAGCTGAAAGTACACACAATTTAAGCAGAGACACCAGTGTTTTTTATCGGAAATGAAAGAAACCATTGATCATAGCAACTGTCTGAGATTAGCAGGGAGCCACATTTTCAAACATCCTGCAGTAAATCCAGAGCAGATCCAGCTGGAAAGCAAGAGTGGAAATAAAACTTGAAAATTCATACCACGCTTTGAAGTCTGCCTCTTTCACAACCACGAGTCCCTGATTTGTCCCAACCATTCTGAGCCGTTCTTGCTTGTTGAATTTATTTTAAAAGAGACACAAGCCACGCACTTGCATATAATCTATCAAATGGACTCCAGCTTTTTGCAGGGATGCTTTGTTAGGGAATATGAATCCCAAGATACCTTCTCTTGCACATGAAATCAGCCATCAGTTCAATTGGAATAGAAAGGCTTCCGATACTAAAACTTCTAGTTTTAGTAGAAGTCTTTACTAGAACCAACCACTCTTGGTTCTAGTAAATACTACTTTTTCCTCTTGTGTTCTTTCCTGGACCCATCCAGGCACTTTTAATTTTTAGATTTTTAAGGCTATTATCTACCAAAAACTATTACTACAGCTAAAAGGATATTAAGTGCCACCCTAGGCTCCTAAAATGGGCGCGTCACCACACCGAAGTGACTGCTATCCCAGTAAATTATCTGAGGAAGGATAGCCAATGATCTAGGTGGAACAAAACTTCAATCTTGCACAGGGCCCACTGTCACCGCACGTCAATCTCACCTACCAACTGTGCCTGGGTGGACAGGGGTTCAGCCAGTCCATTCTGCTCAAATCCCAGGTGACTTCAGAATAGGACATGGTGTCTTAGGCCAGCTGGACTGTTAGATCCTCTCTCTACTGATCACTAGAGGCAAAGAGATGTTCTCTATGACTGAGATCCAATCATCCTTAGCATCTTTGATGACCACCAGGAAGAAATGTCAAGGGCATCTAAGAAACATGTCCTTGGTCACAGAACAGTCACAATAACCTAGTAAGTAACCAGACACTGAACTTCATAATAACCTACATGCCTGAGTTTCTGTCAACGGAGCAAAACACCGAAGAAGAAAATAGTTTGACTCACAGTGCCTGGTCAAGAACAATGTAGATCATAAAGTCAAAAATCCTGATTTCTGCCCTTGGGTTCACAATATAACTTTGGTCAATTGGCATAAGTCTCAGCCGGTCCATTCCCCCACATGAAGAAAATAATGTTTGTGAAAGGCACGCTGAAAATTGACAAGCACACTTGCACATATGAGGAGCTATTTTAACTGAATAGGAAAAATTCAATTTGCCCTCTCATGCCTTCTCAGGACACAAAGCTTATAGGTAGGAGCAATGTCGGGAGAGTCCTTTGGTGTCCACTTCTCCCTTCTTTGGCTCTCCCAACTGGGAGCTGAATAACTCACTGAGGGAATGAATCCTCAAAGGGAATCAAACCGTGGACCCTAGCAGTGAACGTGGGTCTACATAATCCAAGCAACAACCCAGGCACAAATTTAATAAGGAAAAAAAGCCCCAGCAACACAAAAACAAAGAACGCTCAACTTTACAAACACTGGGAGGGCAACAGCTGGTCAGCCGAGATTAAAGGAGCGTGAGAGAACACCTCCCCATCTCCTGCCTTCTCCTCCCCCGTCGAGGTCCCGCAGCCAGCCAGGGCTCGCTTTTACAGCCCTGTGCAGATGACCTTGTTCCAGCTAAGATAGGAACTCTTTTGATCTCAGCAGGGGGATGCTCTGGGCCTGCAGCTGGCAGATATTAATAGTACAGGATCCGCTGGTGTGGAAGAGATCTCTCAGTTGGGCCAGGTCACTCGTATCCCTGCTCTGACTCCGAGCAGGAGGAACTTCATTTCCCGCATCAGCCCCTGCTGCGTACTTCTCTCGGGTCAGCTCAGATCATTTTCTCACTGGCTGCTCTCAGTCGCTTGTTCTCACCCCGCAACTGTTTTCAAGGGAGCGCTGTGTAAGCCATGCCCTCTACTCTTGCAGCTGAAATCTATTACAGGACAGGGTGAACCTTGGGCTCAGCCCATCACAGTGTGTTTCTCACTGTCACCGGCTTGCACACACTTCTAGTGTACACGTTTGTGTGGGAGAGAGGCAGAGAGAGCAAGAGACAGACAGACAAGCCCGGAAGTGTTTACAGAGAGAGAGAGAGAGAGAGAGAGAGAGACAGCGGTAATGGGGAGAGGGGGCTGTTAGAGGTATGCTGATGTATCAGTGCTAAGATTTCCGAGGATCCTTTCCATTATGTTTAATCTAGGACAACAAGGTCACTCTTCCCACCCTGTAAATCAGAATTTTAAAACCCCATCACCGAGTGAACGCTCCTGACCTTCAGACCCACATCACAATCTTACAGAGTCAGAGCTAGAAAAGACTTCAGCCGTCTTATATTCAACCAATCTGTCATTTAACAGAAAAAACCGAGGCCCAAAGTGATTAAAAGAGCTGCCCAAGATCACAGAGCTAATAATACAAGGGCAAAGCTGATGATACAATGCATGCTTACAAAAACAACAGGGAGATTTATACATTTTAATCATAGCAACATTAACAACCACTGCAATATATTTGAATAGGTATAAGTATTCTAAGAAATTTATTATTATTTTTTCATTCACTGGTAAGGAACTTCATTATAGGCTTCAGAAAAAAAATTCTATAGACTCTTTATCTGCTTAGCTATGGAAGGAAAAGATCTAGAAAACTCAATTGCTTCCATTCTCCCTTGAGTTTCATAATATGAAAAAGTTGTCTAAGGATGAGCTGGTAACTCTCCCTTGGCCATGAACAGGTCTTTACCATTTTTTTGAAGCGGTTACACTGCAGCCACAAAGCAACTTCCTTTATATCTGTTTTGCTCCTCTTCTTTGCTTGAGATAAACCAGGAAGCCAGGACAAAGAAAAGTACTCTTACTTACTGGTTTTCAGATAAGGAAACAAGATATTCTCTTCTGGTCTCCTCCTTGGAACTGAATAAATGTGTATGTGTGTAATACTTACAATAATAATTTTTGATCACATTCATAGGTCTTTATGTGATTCTCATGGTTCACTGTTGTTACAAAGCATTTACTGTGGTATTGGTTCAGCATTTATTTACTGCCTACTATGTGCCTAGAACTTTGCTGGTCATTCAGGCACAACAAAAAGAATACAAGAGAGCCTGTGACCTTAATCTGGTGGGGAAACCATGAAAAGTTAATTTCTTTTTTTAAAATCTTTTCTGTCTATTGCTGATCTGGTAGAAGGGCCACAGAGGAAGAAGAGAGAGTGAGACCAAGGCAGACGGGAACAAGCAAGGAGGTTTTGTGGAAGAGGTGGTCTTTTTTTTTTTTGAATTTTATTTTACTTATTTTTTTATACAGCCTGTTCTTATTAGTTATTCATCTTATACATATTAGTGTATATATGTCAACCCCAATCTCCCAGTTCATCCCCCCACCCCCCCACTACCACCATTTTCCCCCCTTTGTGTCCATACATGAAGAGGCGGTCTTTAAATAAACCTCGAAGGAGTGGGAGGATTTGGGAAGAAAAGAAGAGGTAGGAGTGAAAAAGGGAAATGCTGTTCTAGAAGGGTGAGCTGTCTCTGCAGAGGCATGGAGCCAGGGCTCAGGAGAGCAGGCAGAAGGTCAGCATACTTGCTGGAGGAGCTTCACAGAGGGTGAAGAGTAAGGAAAGGACACACTACAAAGAGGTAAGAAGCATCAACTTAATCTAGTATATTTGGGGGGAAACTGATCCACACAAGAGAAAAGAAAAAAACCTGATTTTCAGCATTTGCTGATTTCCATGGTGTAAATACTTCCACCCTGGTTGACTGCAAGCTAACAAGCCACAAATTCCTGAATATTTTAAAATCAGCTTGTTGATTTTTGCCCATTCTCAGGAAATGGGCTAAAACAATTTCAAGATTCCTGAGTAGGAGAATGACACAGTAAAAGGAAGCCAGAAATGGGGAAGTTTAATTTGGTAGTGTAAGATGTACGCGGTAGAGGCTGGAGTTGGGAAGGCCATTTTGGAATTTATTAACATAATCCAAGTGTGAGTTTTTAATAAGTCAGCTGATCACAATACAACTCACGAAAAAGAGGGGACAGATATATTTGGAAAGGACAACCAAGTAGACTTGATGATGAAGGAAGTGTATGGAGGGAACGAAAAGTGATGATTCAGCTTTTCAGCGGGAATGACAATGCATCACTCAGTGTGGAAATAAGGTACACAGAGCACTCTACAGTTGTTATAAATAAGTAATTCGTTTTCACTCTTGAAAACACTGCTGAGAAGCAGGGATGTGGTCCTTGCAATTTTTGAGACCATAAACCAAGGCCGATCCATGGAAAACCACCTGGGCAGTTAGGAACCTTGCTAGCCCTAGAGGTCCCATATATTCCATCATGAATAATTCTCAGAAAATGGAAAGTGCAGAGGGGCCTGGAACAGCTATGCTCATCCACCCAGGCCCACAGCATTCTGCCCTGAAAGAAATCAGACTACAACTAGCAGAACCCAGAAATGTCAAGTAAGAACTTTCAGTAAAACTAGAAACCACCCACTGGCTCAGTGGTGTAATTCCCCTAGCTACATAAACCAGAGCCAGTCTGACCTTTGCTAGCATGGGAGGGTGGAGAAAATTTTGCAGATTTACCAACGTGGCTAGTTTTTCTTAACCCTTCTGTAAAGCTGATTGGGAACGCCACATCTCCAGTACATGATACTGGTGTACACTTTTAGCCAGTCCAATAGTACCCAGCACAAACAAAAGGTTAAACTGCTGTGGGACCATGGGTAAAGCCAACATTTGAGCATCAGTCTCAAAAACAAAGTCATTTAGCAGTTCACCAACCCTCATACTGAGGACCCAGAAGAACCTACAGAGGAGTAACGAGCCTTAGGTGGAGGTGATAGATGCCTGTGAAGATGATTCACTCTGGTGAAAAAGGAAGCTCACTTATAGAGACAGAGCAACACGCTCTCCAAATATAAGGGATCAGATGCCAGGAAAGGTGGCCAAGCCTATATCACCAGGCTCCGGCTGGGTTCACTGGCCAGGGCCTGTTAGCTGTGTGTCTCAGTTCTCAGCAGAAGGCAGAGAGGCGGTGGCGGAGCCGTATGTCAGTGTCAAGTTTCAGCCCCTCTAAGACAGATCCCTTACCTTCAGACAGGGACAAATCATCAGCTGGAGACACCAGGTCTGCCTGAGAAGCTAGGGCTCCACTCAGATGGGTTGTAATTTGATTCGTCAAGATAACCTGTGAACAGACAAGGAGAAGGCGGAGGGAAGGGAGAAGAGAGAAGACCAAATTAATTATTAGAGCTATCAAAAGGCTGTGGTTTAGGGGAAGACTGATAAGTACGCAGGTAGGAAAACCCCAGCTCTGACTTGCATCAGTTTTATCTTTAGGCCAGAACTATCTGGCAAAGCCTCTAGGTCATTCAAATCACAGAAGACCGAGGAAACAGACTGACTTTTTTCAGAGCTTAAACCACTAATCAATTCTTTCTAAATGCTGAGTAAATTGGGACAGAGAAGTGTCGCCATATTACCTGAATAATAGAAGGCCAACCAGGGAATTAAGATGAATACGTGCACGTTTTATCATTTTTAAATTATATTCACAACATACAATATGACTAGCGCTGAAGAAAAGCAATAATTTAACATCTGGATGCCTGGGGCTTCTTCCCTTGTTAACTAGAAAGTCTGAATTTTATTTCCAAATTTCTGAAATTAGAATAAAATTCATCTCTAAAGGAATAGCACCCTTCTTCTTTTCAGTAAGTTGAATTCTAACAAAAGAATTCCAAAGTCTCACTATGTATTTCAAACACAAATTAATAGAATCCGACCTATACAAAGTAAAGTTCATAACGTTTAAAATTCCTAGAAAGGACTCTAAAATTACCTAATCCACATGATTTATTTCCACACAATATTTTTACATGTGGTTCCATCAAGAAATTATTCTCTTCCTTAAAAAAATCCTCATTTATAAAATTTACTCTATTTTTTTTTAGTTAATTAATTAATTAATTAATTATTTTTTTGCTGTGCTGGGTCTTCGTTTCTGCGCGAGGGCTTTCTCCAGTTGTGGCAAGCGGGGGCCCCTCTTCATCGCGGTGCGCGGGCCTCTCACCATCGCGGCCTCTCCCGTTGCGGAGCGCAGGCTCAGTAGCTGTGGCTCATGGGCCCAGTTGCTCCACGGCATGCGGGATCCTCCCAGACCAGGGCTCGAACCCGTGTCCCCTGCACTAGCAGGCAGACTTTCAACCACTGTGCCACCAGGGAAGCCCTAAAATTTACTCTATTGTTTAGAAACCTAAAGGAAGAACAAAACACAGATTCTCTCCTGGAAAACTGCAGCAAGACTAACGTCACAATCATTTCCCAAGATTTGAGGTGTTCCCATCGTGGGCATCTTGGTGAACCATCTTGGTCCCTCAGAGGAAACGTAACTTCTGAAAAACTAGGCATTTGGTACCTGGAATATGCAACTAGCCAAATCGTCGTGGTCTGTCCTAAGGGTCAGCTATGGTTTTGCTGCCACCCTGCTTGGAGCAGAAATGGAAATTGTCTCCATTCTTTATTGTCCAGCTTTTCAGCCACACCTCTGTCGCTGTCTCTTGAATGGACCAATGACACGTTATAAATCCTATGCCAATGGCAGCTTAATTGGGGGCTGAGAGGGGAGCACGATGGCAGGGTCAGGTAAAGAAATGAAGTACTCTATTAACAAAGACAGCCTGTCCAAGGTCTTTGTGTGTCAACTAGGCTCGTGTGAATCCCCAGCTACTCTGCAGCGATGACCGGATATTGCAGTATTCCACTGAGTATTTGCTAATCTTATCCTTCCTATTCTTTTGTATCACTTATTTTCATCTGGACTGGTAAGAATCACATATGATAAATCTTTCAATTAAAATGGATGGAAATGGCCAAATAATAGCCTGCTCTTTTAAGAAATAAATACTCATATTCAGGAGCAAGAATAAGGAATTATGTTCATTTTCCTCTTTATTATATAGGATACGGGCTTTGGAGTTCAATAAAACTGGGTTCAAATTCTGACTGTGACACTGTGAACTTTGGGAAAGTTACTTGAATCTTTGAGCTTCATCTATTCATAGGTAAAATAACACCTGTCTTATAGAACCGTTACGAGAATTGAATGAGATAATCAATGTAAGGCATTTAATATAGTGTCTGGCACATGATAAATATCCAGTAAATGTAAAGCCATTGTTGTTGCTATTATTTCCTTCAGAAGAATGTTATATAGGTTAATAAATTACTAATAAAGTATATGCCACATGTTTCAGATAATTGGATCTAACAACAGAACATGAAATCACAATTTTCTACATCGGGATATACTTCAGTACCTGATCATTTCTACCAGTCTTAGTCCTTCCTAAGCTTTACTCAGTTGCAAAGAATTTGTGTAAAAATCTCAGTAAGAAAATGACAGTAATTATTTAAAGCAAGACCAGTAAGAAACCAGCATTGTTTTGAGACTACCATGTGATTTTTCTACCAGTGAAGAAAATAATGTATCTGTCATAGTTAAAAAAAAAAAGTGAAACTTCAGGAGATCTAGACATGTAAGCTCTATTTTGGGGGGAATTCTTCTAAAAGGTGGTTTGGTGAAAATGACTAGAACACTAGTGATATAGTAACAGTAATGAGAAAAATAATTATTGAATACCAACTATGCAAAGCATGTCACCATGTACACAGGGGAAAATAAAGAGGTGAAGGCTCTGTGTGTCTTCTCTAGAAACTTGCAAGTTAAAAGATAAGATATTTACTAAGATATTCAGACCACTTTTTCTCAATTTTATAATTATTTCCCTGGCCCTACAATGGAAACTTATACTGAGAT
>NW_021146446.1:0-16812 GCF_002837175.3 Physeter macrocephalus
TCCAGGTTTTCCTACCCAGTTTTCCACCTGTATATCCAACATTCTAGTTGACATGTTTGGCACCCCAAACTGAACTGCAAGCTTTCCCATCTCATTATCTGCTCTATTATCCACTCCCTCCATCATATTCATACCACTGTTCTAAACTTACGTTATTAAATCTAACCCTTATAGCATCCCTGTGAAATAGATTCTATCATTCCCCCAATCTTACAAATAAGAGGTTAAATAACTTTATCTCGGTCAGTTAATACGTGGCAGTTAGGCGTTTAACACGTACGTGACATGCCTGCTATGTTCCAGACACTGTGGACGACTCCCAGCACAGGCTGTCATTCCCCACCTGATGACTACAATAGCCCAACTGGTCTCTCACACCCACACATACTTGCTTCTGTCTGTTCTCTAAACAGCAACTGGAGTGATTTTTTTTGGCTGCTGCTGCGTGACATGCAAAATCTTAATTCCCTGACCAGGGACTGAACCCGCGCCCCCTGCAGTGAAGTGCAGAGTCTTAACCACTGGACCACCAGGGAAGTCCCTGATCTTTTAAAAATAAAGCTCTGATCCCGGGCTTCCCTGGTGGCGCAGTGGTTGAGAGTCCGCCTGCCGATGCAGGGGACACGGGTTCGTGCCCCGGTCCGGGAAGATCCCACATGCCGTGGAGCGGCTGGGCCCGTGAGCCATGGCCGCGGAGCCTGTGCTCCGCAACGGGAGAGGCCACAACAGTGAGGCCCGTGTACAGCCAAAACAAAACAAAACAAAACAAAACTCTGATCCCTTCTCTCCTTCTCTCAAAACCTTCCAATGACTTTTTTTTTTTTTTTTTGCGGTACGCGGGCCTCTCACCGCTGCGGCCTCTCCCGTTGCGGAGCACAGGCTCCGGACGCGCAGGCTCAGCGGCCATGGCTCACGGGCCCAGCCGCTCCGCGGCACGTGGGATCCTCCCGGACCGGGGCGCGAACCCGGTTTCCCTGCATCGGCAGGCGGACGCGCAACCACTGCGCCACCGGGGAAGCCCCTTTCCAATGACTTTTGATTATCTTTGTCTCACATGGCTCTTACACTTTTCTCTCTCCCCTCAGGCCTTTGTAAATGCTGCTCCTTTTACCTCAAATAACTGCCCTATTTAACTCCTTTCTCCTTTCCAAGTTAACTAAAACATCACTTCTGTGGAAAAGGGCTCTCTTCTTGTTCCGTGTCTTTTTGTTCCCTTGTCCCCACTAGACTGTGAGCATCATGAAAGGAGGTCCCGAGTCTATTTTTGTTCTTTGCTCTCTTCCCAGTTCCTACAACTGTGTGTGGCATATAGCAGGGGCTCTGCAAATCTATGAAAGAATAAGGAATGTAGGTCAAAGCAAGGAGATATCACCTGTCACTAACTGGTGCTTAGGCGAAGGCTTAAGACTTAGGATAATGACTGGGTATTTAAGTGAAATGGATTTTGTCCTAATAGGAGGATCAGAGAATAAGAGACACTAACAATAAATTAGTTGGTGTTTTACTGGTAGTTAATGCTGAGGCGTATCTCCACACTACTGTTCACTTCCAGATCCTGGCAAAGAACCCTATTTTCTGCTATGCCTTCCCTGCCTTTTCATTTTTTTATACACTCAAAATATACACAGAGACAAGGGAAAGCTTTTAAGTATGTGCAATCTTATAATGCAGATTATTAACAAATATGGAGAACAATGAAAAGAGGTACTTAACCCCTTCTTGCCATGAATCCAGGATTTAGGATGTCGACTCAATATTAAAAGCTAAAGCACATAGACATCAGGATATAGAGAATGAGTGGTACTTCCTTCAATTTGGACATGTTGTGATGTGACTCATGTATCCACACGATGCTACAATGCTCACAACTCCTCTACCTAAAATCACCTTCAAAGCCACACTAGCAATCAGTCTCATTCCCTTTACAACCAGAACAACCCCTAAAATGTTTAATGGATTTGGCCCTGAATGACTTTGTGTTGTTTCAAAACCTGAAAAACATCTTCACAAGAGGAAGGTTTCTGATCACAAAGGATATTTAAAAGAATGGGCCACTAGTTCTGAAGGTCATTCCAAAGCAGAATTCTCAAGCATTTTGCACATTCTTGGAAAAAGTTTCTATATGACATCTTTCAGATGCATAAATTCCATCATTTTAAGAAAAAAATCGAAGTGCTTCATAGTCAGCCAGTTATCTTCAAAGGCAACAGGGCAGATGTCACAGCTTAGCCCGTTGTGCAGTTGCCGTGCACTGGGGCACTCTTCCTGTTTCTCTCCTCTGGAGCATCCTGTGGCAGAAAAGCTGCATAAGGTCACTGACAAGATTTAGAGCAACGTGTGCTAGGTTGCTTCCGTAGCTGAAGCTTGAGCAGTTTTCGAGCTGGTGAAGGATCTAATTGTTGCGTGCTTCTCTTCCCTGCAGAGAAGAGGAGCCAAAAAATAAATTTCAATTGAATTCAAATACCAGTTATTGAAAACTTACTGTGTGGACACTGTGCCAGACACACAGAAGGGCATTCCAACAACAAATTAGAGAATGTGCCCTCTATGAGATGGCAGTCTGGTAGGAAAGGCAGCTGCAACTACAACCACAATACCATCCAATGAATAATGAAATGAAGGTATGTATAGCACATAATTTAGGGCTGGAGGTGGTCAGGAAAAGTGATGGATAAGTAATGTCAGTGTCACTTAGTGGATTCTTGAAGAATGAAAAGGGAAAAAAGGCAATGGGTATTTCTTAAGTCTTGGATTTACCCAAACAACACAGTTTGTGGAGATTTAACTCTCAGTCTACTGTGCTTCTGTGGAATTTACATCTACAAATTTCCCATCAACTTTGAGTACCCACAACGTAATAGTTATTGTGAGGGGAAAAGAAACCCCACCAGATATAGGCCTTACCCTCTGAGACCATATGTTTTGAAGGGCAGTGTGTATCCGAAGGGCTATGAGACATAAAACAGCACAAGCTCTGGTCCCCTTAAGACAGGCTTACCGAGCTGTACTGACACCTTCTGGAGGCACTGGGTACTTTCCTCCATGAAGGCGTGCAGCTGCTTCATGGATCCCTGCAGTTCGTCCATCTGCAGACAAAAGACAGCTGTGAATTGTAAGGGTCCAGGCGTCTCTGAGGCTCCTCAAACATGTCAGGCGAGCTCCTGCTCAGGAGCTTTGCTTTTGCTGTTCTTTCAACCTGGAATGCTTATGCCAGACATCCACACTCCACTCTTCTCCACACTGCTCTATGCCCCAGCAGGCTGACCTGCACAACCTCCAACAAGATCCCATGTCCTCTGGTTTCTGGGGGGGCTTGGCCAAGAGGGAGCCAAGTGCGAGGGAGCCGAATGAGGTCAGGGTACTTTACCCAGGCCTGCTTCCGGAAGGGTCATCTCGAGTTAGCTGTGTCTCTCAACTGAAAGTCATGGCTCTCTCAAAGCATCCCACTATATGACTCCCTGCCAGGTGCCACAGTAACTGTTCCTCCCTCCAGCCGACGGGTAATAATAGCTCAGCTGCCTCTAAGCCCCAGATTACTTTTGGTTTCCTGAAACCCACACTTTTGTACTTAGCCCCTCTGTAACCAGACTCTCCTTGAATTATCCTATATCAAATGCCATCTGCTTCCTGCTAATACTTGGGGTGATACACTACTATTCTCCAAAATGTCCTCATGGATCATTCCTCATTTCTTTCAAGTCTTATTAAAGTAGACCCTTAGCAGGACCTTCAACCCCTCTATATAGCAACCTACAGCCCTCCCTCCACCTGATTTATTAGCACTTATCACCATTTATTCGTTTCTTTTCTTCCACTGTCTCTCCATGTTTCCCCAAGGTAGAGTTGAATATACTCTTATCACATCTAATTACACATATTCTCCACGTCTTTTAATTTCCAAGGATGACAAGGTAGCAAAGCTGGATAACTGAACAAAAGAAACACGACCCAACTTACCACCAACTCCATACAATCAAAGACTTTATTCTGGTTCTGTAATATTTTCTGGTAGTCAGGCTTTGTATTAAGGACTTCACTCTGGGAAGACCCAAGATATGTTGCAGGTTCCACTTCAACTTCAGTATTTTTGGTTTCAGTTGATCCTCTAAACACAAAACAAAAGAGCTTTCAAATAATTTTATAATCATCTTCTGGGGAAAACAGTAAAGATTACCTAGGGAAAAAACATCCTAGAAGGCTTTATTAACCTGAATCAATATTCTTCCACCCCACTGAAAGTACAGACTCTCTAACTAACAGGAGATTCTGAGATCATTATCCAATATTAATATTTTTATACCCCTGGACTCCAGGAAATGCTAGGTTAGCTGACTCCACCTAACAGTAAGGTCCATTTACAAAAAGGACTACACTTGGGGTAAAGCCAAAGCCTGCTATCCTGAAGTCAACGTCTATAATCTTTTACCAAAGAGATGCTGGCCCACTTCAGTTATCTAAAATAACTAAGGGCTTCCCTGGTGGCGCAGTGGTTGAGGGTCCGCCTGCCGATGCAGGAGACGCGGGTTCATGCCCCGGTCCGGGAAGATCCCACATGCCGCGGAGCGGCTGGGCCCGTGGGCCATGGCCTCTGAGCCTGTGCGTCCGGAGCCTGTGCTCCGCAGCGGGAGGGGCCACAGCAGTGAGAGGCCCGCGTACCACACAAAAAAATAAAAATAAAAAATAAAATAAAATAACTGAATATAGGGAATTCCCTCGAGGTCCAGTGGTTAGGACTCCGTGCTTCCATGGCTGAGGGTGTGGGTTTGATCCCTGGCTGGGGAACTAAGATCTCACAAGCTGCACGGTGTGTGGCCAAAAAACCCCAACAACAACCACAAACTGAATATAATGGACAGTTCATGAAAACTGATGATGACTCTTTAGTAACAGCTACTACAATTTACTGAGTGCTTACTGGGTGCCAGACACAGCTAAGCACTTTCCATTTAACCTTATTTAACCCTCATAATAACCCAACGAGGTATGAACTAATATTATCCCCATTTTCAAATGAGGCACTTCAGATTGCCCAAGGTCACAGAAGTAAGGAGTAGTTAGGATTTGAATAGAGACAGTCTGCTTCCAGAAGCATCCCTCTTAACTATTAAGCTATGCCCCATCAAAAGTTTTTATTCTGAAACCGCCATCTTACACATTATCTTCATAAATAGAACATTTGAAGGGTGAAGAAAGTAACTAATAACCATCAATGCTTAGATTGGGGGAGTTTTTCAAACTGTGTTCCTCAAAGCACCTCTCTTCTAAAAGGTCACTTTTGCAATTACTATTTTGGCTAATGTTTTATAGTTACATTTCTAGCGAAGATTCTGTTTGGGAAAAAAAGCTTAAAATCACTGGTTTGGATGGTAAAATGAAATCAAAATCTAGCACTTACCCATTTTCTTATGCCTTCAAGACCCAGACAAAGATCCTCTCTCTCCTACACATCATCTTCCATTACCCATTTCATGTCTGTATCTCCGTGAAGGCCCTGGCCAGGGTTCTCTCCCATACCTGCAGCTCAAAGGCCATGCGCTCACTGAAGTCCCTTGATACTGTTCTTGGCCCAGCCCCAGGTTGCCAGGTACAGGGAAGAAATCTGCCTGTCTCCCCCAGGATGTGGAATGGCAGCCAAGGGCACAGAACAGAGGCAATTCTGTTCTTTGACTGAAAATAGTGACAACTCTTCCTTCCCTTCCCCCTCACTCTCCATTTACAAAGTGCTAATATACACGTTACAGAGATTTGATGAGTTGATTGGCCTCTAAGAATGGATTCATCATTCAATTTGTGCTAACAGAACTGAAATCAATTCAAATCAAATTCCACAAGGTAAAAGCTTCCTATTTCCTGTCACAGATCTAACCTGGATATGGTCTCTTCAGCCTCCTCCTGGTAGCGCAGCAAGAGCTGATCCCAACTCTGACGTTCTAAAGAAAACCTATAGGAACAGAAAAAAATTCAGTTAATTTTTGATCATCTCACTCTGAATCACTCAGGGCAACAGTAAGTATATTAGGTGTCTACTCTGGTTCTAAGATATGAATAAAAAGGTCATAAAAGGATGAGAAAGCCTGACCAATTCAGAGGCTATTAATTTAATCAAATCAAACATGAGTTCTTAATATCAAATCCATATCTTGAGTCTCTAGACTCCATTCTATGAAACTGGCCATCAGCACAGCCCATAAAATCCCAGTGTACAGCTGTCTAACTTCCA
Organism: Physeter macrocephalus; assembly: GCF_002837175.3. NCBI lineage: Eukaryota > Metazoa > Chordata > Mammalia > Artiodactyla > Physeteridae > Physeter > Physeter macrocephalus. Next base: position 6,221 of record NW_021146446.1, read on the forward strand.
GTGTGGATACATTAGTATTGACACACTGAACAGGATGTTTACTATTCCTTTTTCCCAGGTTTAGTTATTTTCCCCAGATGAATTTAGATTTTCCAACAAAGGTTCACTCATTTTCACTTACTTTGTTATATATTCCTTCATCTCAGCCACTGATGTTTCCAGAGACAAATCTGGTGCTCTTCTAGAATACAGACAGGATGATGAGATTAACACAAACCTTCCAAGAGCACTTGCTATGGACACCTTATATAATATTAATGGCAATAAAACATGTTCAGAATTTATCTTTCTTTTAAAAAGAACTTTTCTGAAGATTTAAATTTATTTATTTAAAAAGTTTTCTTTAATTTATTTTTTTTGGCTGCGTTGGGTCTTCCTTGCTGCATGCAGGCTTTCTCTAGTAGTGCTGAGCAGGGGCTTCGTTGTGGTGTGCGGGCTTCTCATTATGGTGGCTTCTCTTGCTGCACGGCACGGGCTCTAGGTGTGCAGGCTTCAGTAGTTGTGGCACACGGGCTCTAGAGCACAGGCTCAGTAGTTGTGGTGCACGGGCTTAGTTGCTCTGCGGCCATGTGGGATCTTCCTGGACCAGGGCTGGAACCCGTGTCCCCTGCATTGGCAGGCGGATTCTTAACCACTGTGCCACTAGGGAAGTCCCAGAATTTATCTTTCAACAAATATTTATTCTTGGGCTCTATTTCACTTTTGCACCAGGTAACAGCTCTCTCAGTGGTCTCTTCATCATCTATTTCTCTCACCGATTCTAATTCGCACACAGCCAGATTAACCTTTCTTAAAATATTCCTTTAATTTTTTCCTTGCTTAAAAATTCTGTGGCCCTCCACTGCATTCAGAAGAAAAGCTAAAACTCCTTAACCTGGCACTTAAGGTTCACTTAAGGTTCTGGCTCTGTCCAGCTCATTAACTTTGATTCCTATTACCCTTTATCTATTCTGTCTCATATAATGCCATTCAGCATCAAACATCTGAGGGTTTCAATCTCCAAAGTTTTGTTCATGCCATTTTTTTTTTTTTTTTTTTTGCGGTACGCGGGCCTCTCACTGTTGTGGCCTCTCCCGTTGCGGAGCACAGGCTCCGGACGCGCAGGCTCTGCGGCCATGGCTCACGGGCCCAGCCGCTCCGCGGCACGTGGGATCTTCCCAGACAGGGGCACGAACCCGTGTCCCCTGCATCGGCAGGCGGACTCTCAACCACTGCGCCACCAGGGAAGCCCTGTTCATGCCATTTTTTTAGCCTCTTCCCTTCCCACTAATCAAAACCTTAACATCTTTTAAGAACCAACAGTACGTTTCCATATAACCATCTTGTATTCCCACTTAAACTGAAGCTACTGGTTGGATGTTTTACTTAAACCAATGCCTTGGCTCTGTAGGGCGATTAATCCTAAAGGAAAAGCAGGAGGCACTGAAAATGCCAAAATTTTGCAGATGTACTTGGTACTCTACCTGGCAAAAGCAAATCAGTTGTGTCACCGTTCGTGTTTTTCTACCAAGGCCTGTGAAAAACAGCCTGTCACCTCTGGCTGAGATGCAGCAGCCTGTGGCTTAAATATACTGCATTAAGTTATGGGAACATAAACCTTATTGCTGTTTCATTACCATGCAGAGGCCAAATATGAGCAAAAGAATAGCATCCTATATTTATCTTCCAAAGATGGGTTATGGGGGCTTCCCTGGTGGCGGAGTGGTTCAGAGTCTGCCTGCCGATGCAGGGGACGCGGGTTCGTGCCCCGGTCCGGGAGGATCCCACATGCTGCGGAGCAGCTGGGCCCGTGAGCCATGGCCGCTGAGCCTGCGCGTCTGGAGCCTGTGCTCTGCAACGAGAGAGTGGGTTATGGGTAACCCAAGTGATTGTATTATAGTTTAATTAATGGAATAAGAAGGGAATAAATAGCTTCAGTGCTGCCTGATAAATGTAATTCTCTCATGGTAAGATACGTACGGTGAAAAACAATAAAGGAGCGCTGATGGAAAAAAAATATATATATATATTGTATTAAAAGAGAAGCTACATTGAACTAAAATATTTTTCATTTCCTGAATAGTAATGTTAATTCTAAGGATCCACAGAAAGGTAGACCTTTGTGAAGTCAAAAGTGTAAGCCCAAGTTACATGATTTGTTACAGGCAGTGGGTAGAGGGTTGGGTGCTGCCCCTGAAGAGGAACGACCAGTTTGGGGGTATGACTGCAAAATTTCTCCTAATATTCTTGCTTGCCAACAGCTAAAGAACATAAATTTATCTCCAACTTGCATGGCTAGTGAAGATCTGAAGAGCACTTTTCCTCTCATCTTTCCATGGCTGGTTCCTTCTCACCATCCAGGTGTTATAGGTCTCAGTGCAAAGGTCAAATCACTAGAGGACTTCTCTGAACACTCTAGCTAAAGTTGCCCACCCCTCAAGTCACTATCATATTTACTGACTTCTTAGATTATCACTATCTGAAATCATTATTTTCTATGTATTTGTTTGACTGTCTCTCCTATTACAATGTATAAGAAGAGAGATCTTGTTTGATTATTTACCACTATTTATCTCCAGTTTCTAGAAGAGCCTGGTACATAGGAGATACTGGATAAACGTTTGTTGAGTGCATGAACAACTGTCTAATTAAAATAAAAAGTTTTATTTCTCCAAAGAAGACATACAGATGGCCAACAGGCACATGAAAAGATGCTCAACATCGCTAATTATTAGAGAAATGCAAATCAAAACTACAATGAGGTATCACCTCATACCCATCAGAATGGCCATCATTAAAAAGTCTACAGGGAGTTCCCTGGTCTCCTAGTGGTTAGGATTCCAGGCTTTCACTGCCGTGGCCTGGGTTCAATCCCTGGTTGGGGAACTGAGATCTCACAAGCCGCGTGGTGAGAAAAAAAAAGTCTACAAATAATAAATGCTGGAGAAGGTGTGGAAAAAGGGGAACCCTCCTAACACTGTTGGTGGGAATGTAAGTTGGTGCCGCTACTATGGAGAACAGTATGGAGGTTCCTTAGAAAACAAAATAGAATTACCATATGATCCAGCAACCCCACTCCTGGGCATATGTCCAGAAAAGATGAAAACTCTAATTCAAAAAGATACATGCATCCCAATGTTCATAGCAGCACTATACAATAGCCAAGACATGGAACCAACCTAAGTGTCCATCGACAGATGAATAAAGATGTGGCGTATGTGTACACACACACACACAATGGAGTATTACTCAGCCATAAAAAATAATGAAATAATGCTATTTGCAGCAACATGGATGGACCTAGAAATTATCATACTAAGTAAGTCAAACAAAGAAAAACAAATTCCATATGATATCACTTATATATGGAATCTAAAATACAACACAAATGACTTGTTTACAAAACAGAAATAGACTCACAGACATAGAAAACTTATGGGGGACTCCCCTGGTGGTCCATTGGTAAAGAATCCGCCTTACAATGCAGGGGACGCGGGTTTGATCCCTGTCAGGGAACTAAGATTCCACATGCCGCAGGGCAACTAAGCCCGCGCAACACAACTACTGAGCCTGCGTGCCCCGGAGCCTGTGCACCACAACTAGAGAAGAGAAAACCTGCACAACTAGAGAGAAACCCGCGTGCCGCAATGAAAGATCCCACATGCCTCAACAAAGATCCTGCGTGCTGCAACTAAGACCCAACGCAGCCAAAAATAAATAAAAATAAATAAATAATAAATGTTAAAATCTTAAAAAAAAAAAAAGAAAGAAAACAAACTTATGGTTACCAAAGGGGAAAGGGGGTGGGGAGAGATAAATTAGGAGTTTGGGATTAGCAGATACAAACTAGTGTATTTAAAATAGATAAACAACAAGGTCCTACTGTATAGCACAAGGAACTACATTCAATATCCTGTAATAAACCATAATGGAAAAGAATATATGTATATGTAACTGAATCACTTTGCTGTACACCAGAAACTAATACAACATTGTAAATCAACTATACTTTAATTAAAAAATTTTTTAGGTACTTCCCTGGTGGTCCAGTGGCTAAGACTCCACAACCCCAATGAAGGGGGCCCGGGTTCAATCCCTGGTCAGGGAACTAGATCCCACATGCCGCAACAAAGATCCACACACGGCAACAAAGGTCCCGCGTGCCGCAACTAAGACCCAGTGCGACCAAATAAATAAATATTTTTAAAAAATTTTTTTAATAAATAATTAAAAGTCCTAATTCAGTTATAATTTTAGACAGAGGGGAATTGCTCTTACCCTTCTGAATCTTCAAAACATTTTTGTAGAGTTCCATCACTTTCCAGTCTGTCTGCAAAATGTTTCAATTCTTCAGAAAGAGAAGATGCTAGAGAGAATAGAATAAAATTATATGTTATAAAATAAAGATAATATAAATTTTCACAGTGAGCTGCTGACAAAGACATAACATACTCAATGTGGTCCCAGCTCTAGGGTCCCCTGTTACATTCTCACCCATTTAAAAAAGTGGTATAAATATGCAGGAAGATTTTATCTTTTTTGTTTGGATAGGTATAGATAAAATGAAAAACAACTCCTCTTTATAACATTTATAATAGTGTTTTTTACACTTGACTGGTGAAAAAGCAGTTAAAAAGATGTATCTGCCCGGACATTTCATTCTTCTCAAGAGGTTTGATCTGCTGGCACTGGGTGGAAGAACATATTACAGAAGTCAGGCAATGGGCAAAAGTGTAATGAGAAATATTGGAGGCAAATAAAGAATTATGGGCATAAGGTAAAAACAGGTCTCTACTTAAATTTGGAAGAGTTCACAATAAATTCAGGTGAGGAATGCAGAGGGGAAAAGATATGTTAAACAGCTATCAAAATAACCTGGGCATATCTACTCTAATTATGGTGATAGTGCAGTTCTGAGATAAATAGCTTTAACTGGCAAGTAAGTCCGAGTTCATGTATTTTCTAGGTCTTTTAAGTGGGTGACACTGAGTATTTCTAACATGGATGATTGTGTAATGACACTGTAAGGAGAATAGCTACTTTCTAGAAAGCTGAAAACTGATTCCTGGGAAAGAATATTTGTAACTTACATCACAGACAAACAGCTAATTCCCTTAATATATAGAGTTCCTACAAAATCAATATAAAAGAGCCAATATCCCAATTTTTAAAAATGAACAAAGGATATGGACAGACAATACACAGAAAATAAAGCACAAATGGCTCTCCTCTAAAAATATGAAAAAATTATTATCCTTTTCAAAAGAAACACAGATTAAAAGTACAAAAAAATACCTTTTATCACCAATTAAATAGTAAAAAAATCTACACTTTTAGTTACAGTATAATTACACTAGTTAATTTCCAATCTAGAAATTTATCTTACTTTTACTTGAATATGTGCCAAAAGGCTTGTATAAAAAGGTATTCATTATCCATTCAGTGCAACAGTAGACTGAAAACAACTCTAAAAGTCCATCAGTAAAAAACTGGTTAAATCAAATATGGTACATTTATAAAATGGAGTATCATGTAGCTACTAAAATGTCAAGACAGCTCTGTAAGTGTGATATAGAACTATCTGCAAGATAAATTAAGTTAAAAAATAACACAAGGTAAAGAACAGTGTAGAGTGGTTTACTCATTTGATTTCAATGGATAAATGTTTAGAAATGCAATAAATCTCTCTGCAAGGATACACAAGAAGCTGGTGACTGTGGTTGTCTCTGGGAGGAAAGAACTGTGATTGGGGTCACGGTGGAAGAGGGGCTCACTTTTTTCACTTTTGGACCTTCTGAACTTCATAAACATATATTCTTATTTTTTTTAATGCAACTCCCAAGAAAGGAGGGGAGCTGGTTTTGTGAGGCAGCAGTGCCTGTAAATGGGGATCCTGAGAATGGGGCTTCAATTGACCTTCATAGAAGGTACAGACCAACGTCAAAGCTCACTTGTCTAGTCTTAGTAACTTACCTTTGGCTCTAAAACTTTCAAGACTGAAGCCCTCAGTGCCCCTTAGGAAAGGTTCAAGTTTCTGAACAGAGAACTAAATAAAGAAAAGCATTTTCAGTACAACAACCAAGATTTCCCAGGCCAGTCCCGAGTTCATATAATTTTATGATGTTTAATAAATGTGAGTAAACATGATTTAATTCTACACCTAAGATTTTTCATATAAACAAAACGAGAAAATCAAAAGGTAAGGGAAAAACTCTTTGTTGCCTAGACTATATGATTTGATTTTTGATTCAGGAAAAAAAATGATCATTTAATTCACACAAATGACTTGCTTATCTAAACTGATGTGATCACCAGTCAGCCATATAACACCAACTTAGAATGCAGTCAGACCTCAAATGACTGCTTAAACTTAGATTTGACCTCCACTCACTGTAAATTCCCATCATTTGCTGCCAGTGAGCAAAATATACTAGATCGGAGAAATCTGACTGTTAACTGCTCAGTGACAGCAGCACCGATGGGACTGGTAGAGCCTAGTCCAGAGACAGATCAGCTCCTGGGATTAAAGCTGGCTTTTAAATTAATCCCACTAGAGAGAAATATCTTTTACCCTTTACCGATAAATCACACAGTATTGATCTCTCTTTGGGGATGTCATAGTAACAGTTTAAAAAAAAAAAAAAGAAAAGAAAAGAAAAGAAAAATAAAGCATTTCCCAATCCTGAGACTCTCACCTGGAAACTGGAAAGCAGGAGACAGCCCAGCCGTTTGCTTTCTGCTATGTTAACACTGATGGATCTGCAGAGCTCTAACATAAAATATCACCACATTGAAGGAGACGGATACTTAGACAGTTAGCAAAGTAAACAAAACTGAAAACTTCCCTCCTCCTTGATGCAGTCCAACTTAAGAAAACCCAAGCAGCCTTCTCTAATTAAAGGGAGAATTCATATAGAGTCACATCTAATTTGTTCAAGATCACCAAAGAATGACATTTACCCATCTGTGCATCCGAACTTTGAAAAGTTATAAGAACCTTTCATGTACTACATTAAAATCTTGTCTTGCTAAACAACGTAGATTAAAAAAAAAAGTTAACTCCTTTTATATTCACCGTTTGAAGAAAGGAGGTGGGACTATTTCAGTATCTCTATGACAGGCACTGCAGTGTGCTTTAAATACACTGTCTTGGGACTTCCCTGGCAGTCCAGTGGTTAAAGACTCCGTGCTCCCAGTGAAGGGGGCACGGGTTTGATTCCTGGTCGGGGAAGTAAGATCCCACAGGCTGTGTGGCGCAGCCATGAATGAATGAATACATACATACATACATACATACATACACACCCTGTCTTAAGAATCTTCTTATAAACTATGAGCTCCATTTTATGGATGGGGAAATTGAAGCTCAGAGGGGATATAACTTGTCTGAAGCCAGAGACTGGTGGAGCCAGAATTCAACCCCAAGTCCATCACCAAAACCTGTTTTCCCACTAATACCATGCTGCCTCTCTATAATGACCTAATGATACATTAATAGTAATTTGTTGAACACTTGCTATCTAAAAGGCATTTTATTAAACGCTATACACACCTCATTAAAACTTGAGGCAAGTATCTTATCTGGGTGAATCTTTTTTAATTTTTTATTATTTATTTATTTATTTATTTATTTTTGCGGTACGCGGGCCTCTCACTGTTGTGGCCTCTCCCGTTGCGGAGCACAGGCTCTGGATGCGCAGGCTCAGCGGCCATGGCTCACGGGCCCAGCCGCTCCGCAGCACGTGGGATCCTCCCAGACCGGGGCACGAACCCACGTCCCCCGCATCGGCAGGCGGACTCTCGACCACTGCGCCACCAGGGAAGCCCTCTTTTTTTATTTTTTTCCCCACACTGCCCGGCATGTGGGATCTTCCAAGACCAGGGATCAAACCACTAACCCCTGCAGTGGAAGCACGGAGTCTTAACCACTGGACCACCAGGGAAGACCCAAGTATCTGATCAACTCCATTTGACAAAGGTTAGGTAACAGGTAACTTGCCCAAGGTCACACAGCGGGTCAGCCAGAACTAAATGGGCATGTTACATAATTATGCCACTGAATCCTCAAACAACTAGAAGACACGGATACTGTTTTTTCTATTATGTTCATTTAAAAACATCAACTATTACACAGCAAAGGAAATTTACTTTGGGAACTGGGAGAGATACATGTCTTTTTGCCCTCCAGCTTCAGCTGGCTGTGTTTTTAAAGTTCTTTTGTGCCCTCTCTTGATTACTTCTCCTTGCTCTGAGTCATGAAAAACTGGATACCTTCTGCCTGTAACCAAAGAAACTTGGCAAGTGGCTGGTAGTGACCTGGAGATAACACATCTTATTATGCATCGGTAATTTTCTATTACACAGAACTTTAGGCCCACATGCTCTGGAACAGAGATGCAGGTTAGCACAATCTTAGGAAACTGAAGTTTCTTGGCACGTCCATGCAGTAAAGTGCACGAGCCTAATTGTGGTAGCAATTTTCTGACATGCTACATGGCTGCTTTTACTCAGAATTCCTTCTAAACATCAGACCATCTGGAAGTGAGGTGATGCGTTTAAAATAATCACCACAGCTTAACACTTGACCTATTTATTTACCATGTGCCAAGTACTGTGCTATATGTCAACTCATTCAATTCTCACACAACCCCGTAAAATAAGTATTATTTCATCCTGTTTACTGATGAGGACCATAAGGCAAAGGAGGTTAAGGGACCTGCTCAAGGTCACACAGCTAGTAAGGTCTTCCTGAAATGTGTTACTTTCCATATTAAATCTTGTACTTCAGTGCTTACTGAGATGCTATTATTATAAATTCACACAAAATCACGTTCAAATACAGCATGTCTAAAAAACTAGGTTTTTACCCTAGATATTTTTATGTGTCCTTCCCTCTGAGATATTTTCAGTTATAAAGCCTAAAATCAGGTAGCGACCCGCCCACCTTCTGTTCTGCTTAAGGATATGAGGCCGAAAGCCACAGGAAGAAATCTTTACTTCTAGCAAAGGTGAATGTTGAACATTCACTTAGCAGAGGTGAGTGATGAACAACCATACACCAGATTTTCTGTTCATGGTATAAATTACAGTGGGTAGCTAATAACATGATATAAATAGCAATGATACTGAATACCTACTAGGTGTTTGACATCAGTACTTATAATCTTAGGATACTCCTACAGATGAGGAAACTGAAGCTCAGAGAGCCTTGCTCAATCACATAGCTAGTAAGCAGCAAAGTCAAGTCTATCTGTCTGCCATACCTCACTGCCTCTTATCTGAGCTGGAACTCCATTGTCTTATGTACATGGCACCCCACCTGTGATGCCCTGATGAAAGGGAGGCAGTGACTTCCGCCGGTTCGTTTCTTTCATACTTGCTCGCCGCCAGGATTGCCTCCTGTCTTGATGACGGGCACACTGTTCTTGGGGGGACAAATGAAGGGACCTGGATTGAAGTCCTTCCTGGTGGCTGAGATCACAACTTTCCCCTTTTTTAGGGCTAGAGCCAAGGTGAATCTGTTCCTTTGAAACGCCTTCAGTCATCTCCAGGGAGGTGGACGAATTACCACACGCTTCTGCAGGGTTGGGATCTGATTCCAACTGATGATCATGAGTCTTAGATGCCACTGGTTCCTCTTCTAGCACTTGTTATAAAAAAGCCAAAATACAGAATCAAACCCATCACAACTAAGTATCTGTGCAAAAAAGTGGAAAAAGGAAATGTATGCCCCAGATCATGGAAACACTGAGGAAGCATCTCTGCAAATACGTGAATAAGTGCTTTCAAGTCCACCAGGAGCCAGGAAAGTATTTAGGTAAAGCTCAGGAGCCTGAACCCAAGAGGTACTGAATGTCACTACAGTACTCACCTTTTACAATCTCTGATCTAGAAGTCATCCTGGGTGGAGAACCCTGAAAACAGGAAAATGAGGTGATCTGTTCTCCACATTTCAGTCCCAGTCTTGCTGGGGCTTTACTACCCCAGAATCGGCCTTGTGCTTTCTAGTCTCTTTGAACTGCCCCTCTTTGCCCCATGAAATTCTATCTGCCTGACAAGGCCCAGTCCAACCCCGCCTCACCCACCTCCTCCAGAGAATATCTGCACAGCTCATCACCTCCTGTTCTCAATTTCTGCAGAATTCATCACTAGAAATACTCACCTTAACATGTAGCCCATCTTATTTCCCAATTATTTTGTGTTTAACAAGTGCCTAAGTGCATAATTCAGTTGATGGCATTATGATCTACATGGTCTTCAAAACAGGAAAAAAATCACATTATCCTTGATTAATTCTAAGATCCAAAGGCCTGTTTATTCTACTTCCAACAGTCTCTACAACTCTTCCCCGTTTCCAGTTATCGATTTAGTTCAGATCTCATAATTTCTACCACTCTCCCCCAACTCCCCCAAGAATCTAACAGTCTCTCCACTAGTTTTTTTTTTTTTTTTTTTTTTTGCGGTACGCGGGCCTCTCACAGCTGTGGCCTCTCCCGTTGCGGAGCACAGGCTCCGGACGTGCAGGCTCAGCGGCGATGGCTCACGGGCCCAGCCGCTGCACAGCATGTGGGATCCTCCCGGACCAGGGCACGAACCTGTGTCCCCTGCATCGG
>NW_021146446.1:16886-25000 GCF_002837175.3 Physeter macrocephalus
CCCGTGTCCCCTGCATCGGCAGGCGGACTCTCAACCACTGCGCCACCAGGGAAGCCCCTCTCCACTAGTTTTTCCTATATGCAGCATTGCTCCTCTCCAATCTATTCTTATTTATTTTACTTTTGGCCGCGCCGTTTGTGGGATCTTAGTTTCCCCACCAGGGACTGAACCCTGGCCCTCACAGTGACAGCACGGAGTCCTGACCATCGGACCGCTGGGGAATTCCCTCCAATCCATTCTATGGACAGCAGCAGAGATTCCTCCAGTGTACTAAACACCTTCCAGAAGCTAGTCCTAACTAGTACCCATTCCTGCTTTCTCCTGCCACTCCCATTCCATGCACCACTTTTGACTCTTTGCACATATTGCCTGTAAAGCTTATTCATCCTTCCCAATCGAGCTCAAGTGCGAAGCTTTCACACCACTTCTCTTTGGGAGAGTTGGCTGCTCCACCCCTAGATCTCCCTAGCACTGGCTGTAAAGTCCGTTTACATGTCTGCCTCCCCGGTCAGACTGTATTTCTAGAGCCTGTTACAGACAACTAACGGATTGGAAAAGGGCAGGGACATGACTGAGGCATCTCTACATCGTCCATGCTTCCCCCACCCCCAACCCCAACAGAAATCGGTGTGTTGCGGGGTGCTTAGTAAAGAGAAATGAATATATGCGAAGGGACAACATGGCAAAGATAACAGAACAACGAGGGGTAGGTCGAGGATCTACATCGCCCCAGTTACGACTGTATCACTCAGATGAAAGCCTGGATAATAGCAGCAATCACTGTCGCTCGTTAAGCGCTTGTTACATGCCAGGACCTGTGTGTGTATGCAAACAATTTACTTGCATCACTATCCCGTTTAATCCTTTCCACAGCTCTGTAAGTACCATCATCAATTCCACGTTGCAGATAGGAGAACTGAGGTTCAGAGGGGCAAAAGCCTGGCCCAAACTTGTGCCGCCAGCCTGGAGCAGAGGCGAAATTCCAACCCCGGCCTGAGACCCACCCCCAGCCTTCAACCACTGTTGTGGAGTTTAGACCGCTGGCTCGGCAAACAGGCCCCGACCGAGAGGCGCCGCCCGGCCTCGGGTCTCCTCTTACCCGGAGGTGGCTGCAGCGTCCCCCTAGTCCCCGCTGTCGGGGGTGACGACGGGTTAGGTCTGGGCTGGGCCGAGGCGTCCGACCCCAAAGAGGATGGTGCGCGGGTGAGCGGGGCCGCGTACAGGGAGAGGTCGGCGACTTCCTGACCTCAGAGCGACGCCCGTCCAGCCCAAAGCCTCCGTCCCCGAAAAGCAAGGCCGCAGGCCACTGTCCGCATCCTCGGGAGACCCCCGCACGCCCTGCGCCAAAGCGTCTGCTCCTTCCTGGTCTGGGCCCGCTGGGCAATCCGCTGCCCGCGCCAGCCCCGCCTCCGGTAAAACTCCCGCCAGCCGAGGGCGCATGCGCCGCCGGCGGTCTCCAGGGCTCGCGCACGCGCACACGCAGAACGCCGGCTTCACTCAAGGTGCATGCGCAAACTGGTGTTCAAGACTCCTGTTACCCAACCCGGTTTGTCCAAGTTCTTCCCAGCCCAGACTTTGCCGTGTTACACCTCCTCAGCTACGCCACGCCCAGGGAGTCACTAACTGGGTCGCATCACACCAGCGTATCCTTTGCGCCCAGTATGCCTAGAGCCTTTCTAAGATGGGGAACAGAGGTCCAGGGAGGTGCTTGCCAAAGGAATACAGGGCATTAGCGAGTGGGCAGTGATGCCTGCTCCGTCGCTAGGCCATAGTCACCCCTCCTTTTATCTTCTCAACACCGAAAATGTGGACCATGACTCTCACACTTTTTCCAGTCCTGCTCTAGCACATTTTCTCCCTTTGTGGTCCCTTCTATACTTGGCAAAGTTCAAGAACTCTCCTTTGTAACCTCACTGCAGGCCAGCCCCTCCCCAAACTGCTTGCCTCTCCTCTCGTCATCCCCCATTGCTTCTACTCCTTTGCTCAAGCCATTCCCTCTGCCTGGGAAGCCCTTCAAGCCTTTTGTTCTTGGCAAAATTCTCCGATTTTAAGCCTTAGCTGAGGATTCATCTCTCTCAGAGCCTTCTCTGAGGCCCCAGGCTGAAAAGCAGATCCCACTTCTGTGCTCCCAGGAGCCCAGCCTGTGCCTGGTCCACTATCCTTTGCTGGCTTGGGGGCTCCCAGATAGCAGACTGCTGCTTCAGCACCCAGCGTGATGCCATCAGAATGTCCCCTTGCATGTGCAGTCCTTTGGGATCTGAAACCTCCAAGTGTTGACTTACAAGCAGTCCACAGAAACTGAAAGAAGGGTTGGTGAGCAGCAGCTGGAACGTGACTGTGGTCATCCTTCTATAGCAGCTGTGGTCCTTGGAAAAGTTTTCTGGTGGTGGCAGAAATCTGCCTTCCTGAAATTTCCACCATGTGGTTCCAGCATGTTGGCTCCCAACAGACATGTGAAAGCAGAGATTTGCTCTTTATTCCCTGAATATCACTTTCTAGAGCCAGTTCCTCCTCTGCTCACCCTGCTCCTTCAACTACTACTCACTTGTCAGTATCCCAAGAACAGAACACAGCCAGAACTGGCTGTCCTGGGGCACAGTGGGTATATGCTTCATGGAATCCAGACCCAGTACATCCTCTGTGTCCTTTCCCTGCTTTCAGTTCTTATGTGGCTCCCTACTGTCCACAGGATGTGGACACTCCTTCCCTCATAAGGCCCTGTGTGATCTGACCCAGTCTCTTTCATCACGCCAGTGACTTCTTTCAGTTCCCCAGTTCTGCTCTTCTTTCTACTAGGCTTTCACACATGCCGTTCCCTCCACCTGGAACATGTGCTTTCCGTCTCCTGCCTACAACACACCACCATCTCCTTCATCTGGTCCTCTCAACCTTAGGTATCAGTTCAGATACCCCTCTGCAGACTTTGCTGATTCCTCCTAGCTCCCTGAGCACCCTGGGCTCCCCCTGGCCATTGACATTTGCTTTCCTGTTTTTCAGGCCCATATATTGTTATCCTCAATGCCTAGCACAGGCCTGGCTATTGTTAGGCCCTCAAAAAAGAGGAGATCTGTGTAATTTTCATGTGGTTGCTGGCTTCCAAGATGGCCCCTAATGTTCCCCACTTCCTGGTCGTCATACCCTTGTACAATCCTCTCCCACAAGGAATAGGGCTAATCTGTATAACCAATAAGGTACTGCAGAAATGATAGTGTATGATTTTCAAGGCTTAGTCATAAAAGACATTGTAACTTCTACCCTCCTTTCCCATATATCACTTGCTCTGGGGGAAGCCAGCTGCCATGTTGTGAGGATGCTCAAGCAGCCCTATGGAGAGGGCCACCTGGGGAGGAACTGAGGTCTCTTGCCAACACTGACTTGCCAGGCATATGAGTGAGCCACCTTGTGGATCTTCCAGCCCCAATCACGCCTTCACATGATTGCAGCCTGACTGACATGTGACTGCACCCTCAGGAGACCCTGAGTCAGAACTACTCAGCTCCTGAATTCCTGACCCACAGCATCTGTGATATAATAAATGTTTGGGGATAATTAATTCTACTGTAATAGACAATTAATTCATGTCCTTTTTTTTTGGCGGTACGCGGGCCTCTCACTGTTGTGGCCTCTCCCGTTGCGGAGCACAGGCTCCGGACGCGCAGGCTCAGCGGCCATGGCTCACGGGCCCAGCCGCTCCACAGCATGTGGGACCTTCCCGGACCGGGGCACGAACCCGTGTCCCCTGCATCGGCAGGCGGACTCTCAACCACTGCGCCACCAGGGAAGCCCCATGTCCTTTTTAATGATAAATTTTTGAAAGTCTTTTGTAGAAAGTTTCAATTCCTTTTTATTTGGCCACACTGTGAGGTTTGCAGGATCCTAGTTCCCTGACCAGGGATTCAAACCCGTGCCCCCTGCAGTGGAAGCGCGGAGTCCTAACCAATGGAGCTCCAGGGAGTTCCCTCCATTCCATTTTTGATGACTCTGCATTTATTTCTCAGTGGCCATACCACCCTTCATGGGAGACTCTGAGGTGTCAGCAGTCAGTAGCCAGGAACCCCTGGTGGCTCCTCCCAAGTGACCCCAAACCAGTCAGGTGGCTGTGGCATTCCCAGGGCTCCTTCCTTCCCAGGCAACTGGGTGTGGGGTAGAGTCCAGTTTCAAATCTGCTGAGCACCCCACCCACCCAAAATGAGAAATCAGAGAAGAGGCCAAGTCCATGGAAACTGTTCATATGACATACTTTATTTCCAATCTACAACCATTAAAAACGCTTTGTAAGTTTACACTGTACAGTTATTCTCATGTCTGAAATAAGACACGGGGGCAAGGAGAGCTGGCGGATTGGACCGTGGTTGTCCTAGCACCCAATCCATCCTGGGAAAGAGCCTTCTGAAGACAGGAGTGGGAGGAGAAACAGCGGACAGGAGAGGTGGACAGTTTGGCCCAAGGATGCCCTTAGTCCCTTCCCTCCCAAAGGCCTTTCCCTGGGGAACCCTTAGGGCGCACAGCTGCAGGGTCCACACCAGGAAACCAGGATGGTCAGGAAGGGGGCTTCACAGTATTGGCGGGGTTTGGGGAGGTGGGGGCAGGATGAGGAGGAGGGACAGCTTCTGGCTCTCTTCCCCAGCTGCCGGGGGTTGGAGCTGTTTTTTGGCACTGTCTACAAGGTCTCCCTAGAGGTGAGTGAAGGAGGAGGAGGAGCTGGCTGGGGATTTAGGAGTCTTTCTTTGAGGAGTTGTTTCTTTCCATTTGAACAGAGGCCATAAGCCTATGGTGAGGTTCCCAAGGGATAAACGGTCAGGGTCTTTTGTCTCCTGCCCCCCCAGGACGCCCACCTGCTGCCTGGCTGGCACAACCCTACACAATCTTTTGTACAACCCAGACAAGTAGGAGAAGTGGGTAGAACTGGAACCAAGCCAGGGGCAGGGAAAGGAAAAATGTATGCCTTCTCCCAGCCCCCCAGTTTCCAGGAAGAGGAGAACATAGTTTTGTTTTGCTTTGGGTAGGAGCAGGGAGGGTTCACAATCTCTCAGGAGTCCGGATGAGGTTGGTGTTTCCTGTTCCTGGTCAGGGCCAGCCTCAGTCCCTCACCAGGCCACACTATTTGCTGGTCTAGATCAGCAGGTGGCAAACTCCTGTGTATATCAGAATCACCTGGAGGGCTTGTTAAACCCCCGCTTGCTGGCCACCCCCCGACCCAAGGTTCTGTTCCATAGGTCTTGAGTGGTCCCAATACTCTGCATGTCTATCAAGTGCCCAGGTGTTGCTCCTGCTTCTCTGAGAACCTCCAGGCATCTCATCCTCAGCAACCTGATGCCCCAAGACAGCGCCAGGGAGCTGGGCCACAGCTGGCAAGGCCCTGCCTTAGAGGCACCAAAATATCTGGGAAGCTGCTGGGCACAGACTTGTGGTGAGCCCCCTGTGCGGAGAAGTAAACTAAGGCACAGAGATCAGTGGCGGAGCTGAGAGAGGAGCCAGGATACCAGGGCCCGGTGGAGAGAGGATGTTGATGCAGGACTCCAAAACATGAGGGGTGCTCTGGGGCCCTAAGGATCATCCTCGTGCTTATCATAAAATCATACAACCAGCCAAACACAGAGAAGTTAAGACATCTCCTGGGCCAGGTCTCCAGACTCCTGGCTGAGGTTCCTTTTCATGGGAGCAGTTTGAGTGGTATCAGAATGGAGAGTGACAAGGTGGCCAGGCCCTGACGACTTCGGCCTTTCAAGGATGCTTAGGGGAAACCAAAGCTCCTTTCCTTAGACCCTGGGGTCCAGGGGGCTGGTGAAGGGCAGGAAGGGAGTGGAGTAGGGCTGATGGGATACACAAGGTAGGGTCCAAGAAGAGTGCAGGACGGGTGGGGAAGAGCCCTGGGCAGGGGACTCAGGCCCAGCATCATGTCACCAGTCCCCTTCCGTTCTTGGGTCTATGGACTTTGCAAACTGCAAACACTGTTGGGAGGGGTCAGGGGTAGTGCCAGGGTGGGCTACAGGTTCTGCCAGGGCAAGCTGTTCCAGAGGCCGTAAGGTTCAGGGGAGAGTGGAGAGTATGGGAGATGTCAAATGGACAGACAGATGGACGGATGGCCAGGGAGAGAAGAACCCAAGCCAGGCTGTATCTACTTTTCAAACAAGGCCATGTGGGACTGGGCAGGACAGAGGAGGCCAAAATGGGGGATCCAAGTTCCCCCCCAATTCCCAGTGGAAAGTGTTGGGGTCTTGCCGGGAGGCTGTGGACAGAAGAAAATGGGGCTCAAGGGTGGGATGGGGGGATGTCTTTCTGGGCTTGGGGGGTGGTCACTGGGGCCAAGCCCAGCCTGAGGCATTGGGGAAAGGTTCCCCCTTCGGTGTGAGAAAACACAAAATAAAACAGAACCCAGGGAATACAACCAGATCTGAAAGCAAACATCCGGAGTTGGGAGACCACAGACACGGGAGGATGGGAATGTGAGGCTGACGGCACAGGGAGGGGGTCGCTGAGGTTACAGGGAAATCCACGGGAGACGAGTGGAGCTGGGGAGGCCATCTGGGAGGGCTGAGGCATGGGAGCTACAAGGAAGCCTGGGGCTCAGAAGAGGAAAACCTGGCCATGGGTCAGGGCCACTCAGTCTGCTGATGGAAATCAGCTGGAGAAGAGGAGGCAGGAGGAGGGGAAGCTTTGGAGGAAGATATTAAAAGAGAGGATGGGTGGGCAGTGGGGAGCGAACATACAGCCCAGAGAGAGGAAGGGGTTCAACCACGACCACGGAATGGTAGGTGGGGGGTGTCTCACTCACCACTGGGGATGCAGAACCTGATGGGAGTCAGGAAGCCTGGGTTCTGGTCCTGATTCTGCCTTTAACCTGCTGTCTGACCTTGGGTGAGCCACTCTCTCCCTTCTCTGGGCCTGATTCCTCATCCAAAAAAGTGAGGGGGTTCGACACAAAAGGACAAACACTGTATGTATGATTCCACTTATATGAGGTGCTTAGACTAGGCAAATTTATAGAGACAGAAAGTAGAACAGAGGTTACAGGGGCTGGGGGAGAGGGATGGGGAGTTATTGTTTGGTGGGTATAGAGTTTCAGTTTGGGGTGATAAAAAGTTCTGGAAGTGGAGAGTGGTAGTGGTTGTATCAACACAACATTGTGAATGTATTTAAAGCCACTTAAAAATGGCTACGTCTTATGTATGTTTTGCCACAATTTTAAAAAAAGTGAGGGGGTAGGTCCAGTTTATTTTTCTTTCTATTCACTAAGACTAGTGAGGGATGTATCACCCCTAGGGCCAGGGCACCACGAGGCTGGTGTGGGGACAGTGAGTGTGATCAGACCACTTTCCATGGGTGTAGAACCTTATGCTTTCCCAGGCAGATTCACAGGCACAGTACTGTATTTGGTCCTCAGTACAGCCATGCAAGGACATTCTCCCACTTTATAGCTGGAAGAACTGAGGTACAGACTAGCCACATGCTCCGGGGCCAAGGTCATTCAAGTTGGTGGCCGTTTATTATTATTTTAAAAATAGTGACCTGGAAACCATCCTTGCATCTTAGGTTCACACTGCAACCGGCTTAGTGGACTTTGAAGGAAGGACACATGCTCAAAATTAGCAGCAGAAGAGTTTGTCTCCTGTGGCAACTATGGTTACATCCCATGACTGGATGATGACATGCTTCCCTTTTTACTGTGGCTGCCAGGAAACTTAAGAGGAAAATTTAATTGCAGGATTATGGAAATCATGTCAGATAGATTTGGGGAATGATAATTCCTCTTGCTTTTTGACTTTCTTTGTATTTTTTTTTTTTTTTTTTTTTTGGCTGCGCCGTGAGGCATTCGGGATCTTAGTTCCCCTACCAGGGATCGAACCCGTAACCCCTGCCGTGGAAGCACAGAGTCTTAACCACTGGACCGCCAAGGAAGTTCCTGACTTTCTTTTTTTCTGTTGTCTTACTGATCCTTATGACTAAGATTGTAAATTGCTTCCAGTGCTTTTTGGAAATTCTCAGCATAATTAACCCAAATCAGAGCTGGCTTGAGGACCAGGTCCCCTAATTACCAGCTCAGTGCTCTTTTTAAGATATAACATCATGGTTATCTGGTTAAAAAAAGATGACCTAACGGTCAGGGCTGTGAA
>NW_021146447.1:0-25000 GCF_002837175.3 Physeter macrocephalus
TAGCTCAGAGTTGCTGGTGCGTCTGGAAGCGTTCTCAGGCACACGCCTCTCATCGGTGATTAATGGAGCTCCCTAAGGCTGGACAGGGACAGGCCTCCATTCCCTCATCTAACTCCTGAGCACTGTCCAAGATGCTTATGTCACAGGTGGGGAAACTGAGGCCAGACTGGCCAATGTCACCCAGCAAGGTGTGAATGAACCTGCTAACTTCTACAGCTTCCATACTGCTTGGTGATGAAGACTAGTATCAAACTCTTGCTCTGCTATTTGCTAATGGTGAGGTCTTGGACAAGTTCAATAAACTCCCCGAGCCTTGGTTTTCTCATTTGTAAAGTGGTAATTTCCTTCCTTCTTCTGTCCCTCCTCCCTTCTTTGTTTTTGTTTTTTTAGTTTTTTGTAGGGTGACCAACACATCCTGTTCACCCAGGACTTTCCTGGTTTCAGCACCGAAAGCCCAGCAGTCTAGGAAATCGCTCCATCTCTGGCAAACCGTATTTCTTTGTTCAATGATATTGCCTGACTCGGTTCCAGGTGCTGGGACAGCAGCCACTCAGAGCAGATAACCTGTTCTCCAGGAGTTAACATCCTAATTCTATCAGGGGAAGACATACATGGATACATTGATAGGATCATAAAACAATACACATCCTGCACATATGAAACTGTGTGTCAGGCTGTCTACTACATATTTTATAAATATTAGATCACTGTAAACTTAATACTGGGAAGTAAATATCCATATACCCCCTCCCTAATTATCAGATGAGAAAATGGACAATTTGCTTTATTAACTGACTTTCCTAAAATCATACTTAGAGTGAAAAGTAAAGCCAGCATTAAAACCCTGGAGTTCTAGCGCTCGTGGGCCAGCCCTGACACCCCTTGAATGCAAATATAGGATTTAGACTGAGTGAGGCCACAGAGGGAGCCCCCTTCTTACACAGGCTGTTGATTAGCTTCTAAGAAGATTGTATTTGCTTTCCCCTCCCAGCTGGTTTGGGACCTGTGGTCTTATCCACCAGGCTGCGTGGGAGATGCAGAGATGGTTACCCCTCAGATGCATCTGCCCCAGCTCCAAGCACCCAGCAGGCATGGGAGCCCTTTCTCACAGTTCTATCTCCACCTTAGAAAACCAAGGGGGAGAGATCCTAACCACCAGGCAACTGACCCAGCAAACAGGAAAGCATGAGGGTGCAGAGCCTGCAGGATTCCTGGAGTGTGGGAGTCCTTTGGCTTTGAGGACTTTGGGGCCAGGAGCATCTACCAGCAGAAGATGGAAAGCAGGCGATGTCCCCATGCCAGCCAGACCTCTGTGCCAAGAGAGAAACTGGAACCCATTTCTCTCGGACCTTCGAGTCCCCTGGCAGATGACAGGCTGATGAACGAGGACCATGCCTGAGGCACATATCAAGTTTCCAAGGCTGACTGTTCTATCCATCTACCCAACCACATTTATAGGAAATGTACAGACTGGTACTCTCTGAAGGAACCTTATCCATCACCCAGTCCAAGGGCTTCATTTTGGAGATGAGGAAATCGAGGCCAAGCTTGGAGAAAATGACTTCTCAAGGTGGCACAAGATACGACGGAAGAGACAAGTCTTAGCCCCAAATCACCTGACTCCAAATGCACACACTTCTACAAAAATGCACAGCTCCTCCAAGTGGCTGGGCTCTCAAATTATTTATAGGGGACATAATTCCCCTTGCTACACTTCCCATCTCTATAAAGGAGGCTTTAGGGTGGAGGAGTGGGGCTCAAAGTCTATGGGTCTCTGGCGAGCATCAGTTGGAAAGGGAAATCCAGGAAATTCTTGCGTGATGTGGTGCAAACAGGTCTAAAAATGTTCTTGACATAAGATGTGTGGTGGGGAGAAAGAAAGCAGGAGGAGGAGGGAAGGGAGAGACAAAAAGGAGGAGGATAAAGGGAGAAACAGAGGGAGACTGTCAGTGGGTTGAGAGCCCAGGCTGGACCAGAGTGAGTTTTAGAACAACTTCAGCAGCATCTCCTCCCATACCTTATGCCCACCCAGCACGTATATGGCAGAAGCCATGGGGAAGCGTCCAGGATTCACAGGTAGAGTCAGCTCCCAAGCTTCACTACCCGCTGTGGTGTGACCTCGAGCAGGTCTGAACGCCCTCCCCCTCCCCCACCCCACCGCCCCCCTTGATTTGTTTCTTCATCTGTTAGAAAGCTCAACAGAGAGTGTGTTTATAAAATGCTCATCACAGGGCCTGGCCTAGAAAGCCCTTAATAAATGGCAGTTGTCACCACTTTGTCACCAAACGTTGGTGGGAACATTTTGACACCTGCCTCCCGGCAGCCAGCTGGGGGTGCTCGTCAATTTCCCGCAGCTCCGGGGTCAGGCTTGCAGGGTGGCCACGCTCTGGTCCCTTTCGCTCTGCCGGCTGAAGCGGGAGCCACGCTTGCTGCCCATCAGTTCAGGTTGGCATTTGGAACAGAGCATTTACAGTCCTCCTGGTGTAGCTGGAACTACACTGACAATATCTCAGCATCTCAAAGTGGAGAAATCAGAGGGCGGAGGAAGTGCAGCCTTGCTACAGAAGGATTCACCAAATACCTCCTTTCATTGAGAGCCTCTCCAGAGCACTTAAAGTCCAATTTCCTTTTGCCAAAATTCTGTTTCCCTGTAGATGTCTAGGAACATGCCTAGTGTGAACAGGAGGAGTGCGGAGATTGGTGTGATCTTTCCCTCCATCCCCTTCTCTTGCCTTTTCAGAAGGCTCTTTGATTTGGTCCAGGATACTGACCTGCAGGCAGCAGGGAGGGGACACAAGTGCCAGTTGCACATCTGTGTTTGACAAAGCTGCCCACCATCTCGGGCTGTTCAGTTTATTGCTGCCGCTGCCTTGGGCCAGCGAGCACCCTGTTATTCTGTTATTCTCACCCAGATCTCAGACCCTGCGGGGGAGACAGGGGACAGTGAAGGAAGAAAGGGCCAGCCTGTGACAATCATGCAGACACATGCCACAGCAGTCACTCATTCGGTGTCCCCTGACTTCTGACATATCAGAGCAGTCAGCGGCCCCTGGGCCCATCACCCCAGCTCTCTGTTCTCTGCCCTCAGCTGGGGAGAAGAATGTAGAGCCAGTTACACCCCAGGGCTGGGCTTACTCTGCCTTCCCTGCTCTCCTGGTCACCTGCTGCTGGATTGATACCTCAGACCTTTCCAGAAACCACGCTCAGTGTAGCAGCAGAGGAAGGGTTTGGAAGCAGCAGACTGGGATTCAAGTCCAGCTGTGTGATCTTTGCCTGGTTCCTTAACCCTTCCAAAGCCCATGTCTTCATCTGCAAAAGGGTGGTGGTCATGCCACCATGCAACCTGCATGGAGCGCGGCACAGGGAAAGGATGTAAGCATCCAATGTAGCACATGGACTCCACATAGGACACTTCTCTTCCTCTCTTCCAGGGAAGGCAGGTGGTACCCCAGACATCACTGGACCACCACATCCAAGTAATCCTTGAGTCCCTACTTCTGGTGTATAGGACAAAGGAGAAGACCCCAGGGACTTTCTGTCTCCAACACTGCAGGACAGGAATTGGGCACCTCGGGGGAGCCTGGGGCCGGTGGTAGTCGGGCCTCCTCTCCCCAGAGCTGGGACCACTTGGCCTCGTCTGCAGCCCAGCCTGACCCTGGTCTCCGAGGCTCGCCCTCACCTTACACAGGTTGGCTTCAGGAGCCCCAGCTCCAAGTGCTGGGGCTGGCACCACGTCACTCTTGTGACTGGTACAGCTCTGATCCTATGGCCCAGCTTTGATCCATCTGTACTTCCTCTAAATCCAGGGAACTGGCCTGATGCCCAGGTGCTCCTGGGCTGGAGCTCTGCTTTAACCTGCCTTGGCCCATCTTGGACTCCTGGCATGGAGGCCATGATCCATTGACGACACTCCCCGTCCTGTTTCTCCCACCCTCACCCCACCTGAAGCTGCGTGGATGCCCTTCTGGGTTTCCGAATATTGCCCTGGCCAGTGCAAGATTTGACTTATTTCTACATTTAAAAGCTCCTAAGACATCTCAAAATATCTGTGTGCCCCCAAAGGAAGAGATTATTTAGGTGCAAAAGGCTCAAATTCCAATGAATTCTTATCCAAATATGGAGAAAAATAAATTCTGAGATTGGTTGATCTCTTGCAATGATGTTTCAGGGGCCCCACAGATGAGATTCTCAGTAAGAAGTTCTCAAACTTGTTTAGGTGATTGAGTATCTGAAGGTTGTTTTCCTCTTTCCGGAAGTAAAAATACTGTTATTTAATTCAATTGAGAGTTGTAAAAATACTAATGTAAGTCACTCCTTATTATGAATTAAGCACTGTGCTTAGCGCTTTACATGGAATAGCTTACTCAATCCTCACGAAAACGCTGGAGGAAGTATTACTACTATTTATTGCCATTTCATTGATGAGTAAATTGAGGCTCAGAGAGGAGAGGACACTTGTCCAATGTCACCCCACAAGTTGGGAAACAGTGACTCAATCCAGGAAGTTCACTCAGTTCCACAGCCTTTATTCTTGCCCTCCCACCCCATCCCTGAGACTCAGAGACCCTGTCATCGGTTAGATGTGACTACGTTATGTGTAAGGCACATCAAATTACAGCCATTGGGCTTCCCTGGTGGCGCAGTGGTTGAGAGTCCGCCTGCCGATGCAGGGGATACGGGTTCGTGCCCCGGTCCGGGAAGATCCCACGTGCCGCGGAGCGGCTGGGCCCGTGAGCCATGGCCGCTGGGCCTGCGCGTCCGGAGCCTGTGCTCCGCAACGGGAGAGGCCACAACAGTGAGAGGCCCGTGTAAGGCAAAAAAAAAAAAAAAATGTTGGAAAAAAAAAAAAAAAAAAAAAAAAAATACAGCCATTAACACATGGGCTGATTCACACACCCGCATGATAACAAATCCAAGCATGAGTTATCAGCTGTTTGATAATATTTGCCTACTAATTTTGCTAATTGTGCATCCATTTGTCATCCGCTAGTAAGTGACAGCAGGCAAACAGTAGGAGGCACCAAAGGTTTAAGAAAAACATATGGGAGAAAAGCTTCCCTGGGAGGCATTTCGATGTCTTAGCCTATGTTTTTTCCTCCTGCCAACTGGAAAAAGCCACAATTATTGTGTATCAGAGGCAGAACAACCTAGCCTGGTTCGTGGAAATCTGTGTTAATTTAGAGATGCCCATCTCTGCCTGTCCACTGGGGACCCTTCCTAGGTCCTCTCCTGGTGTTCCAACCCAACATTCTGAGGGGTACACCCCTTCTCACCAGCACCAGTGGCCCAGGGCCACAGGGATTCTCAGCGAGGGTGGGGACACTCCCATAGGGGCAGAAGCTGACCAGAAGCTGGGTGGTGGAAGGACAGTACCAATTCTGATGTACTTCTCACCCTTGTGGGATGGAGCTTCCAAGGTGACCCATGCTTCTCTCCATATATTATATACCTATGCCCTATAGGACCGGACCACCCATCCAGTCCCCTCTCTGATTGGGTGAAGTTAAGTACCCGGTCCAAGTGCAGACAGACCATAGACTGACCAAAAACAAGGGCTTTTGAGCCTCACTCCAAAAGATGAGCTCCACCACCAGATCCAACTCTTGGAAATGGAGAGCGACAGGCTTCAGGCTCCAGAAGGGGAGCCCTGAGGGGTGCTCGGGATGCTGGAAGGTGGCTGCAATGGGCCAGAGTTACAGGGATGCAGGAACTAGGAGTCAGAACAGGGAGCCGGCTGATGCAAGCAGGAAAATGGAACAGATTCCCAGAGAGAGGAGGGCACTCCAGGAGAGAGATGAGACCCTAAAGGACCACCTCCTGGGGTCCCACCATCTGTCCTGTTCCGGCTCCAGTGTCTGCGAGATGTGGCTGCTTGCTCTTGGATTCCCATGAAATCCTCCTTTGCTTTTTTTTATCATCACCCACCCACTCCCATGCTTTTACTCCAGTCAGCCTGAGTGAACCTTCGTTCTTTGCAACCAAAGAGCACTGCCTTAAATGAGGTCCAGGAGAACAGCGCCCAGGTTCCTGGGACCTGAACTGTATCCCTGCCTCTCCCCAGACCCTTCACTGGGTTATCAGAAACCTCAGAAACTGCAGGAGCGGGTTCACTGCTTCCCTCATTAGCGCCTTCACATCCCAGCCCTTGCTCCTCTGTGAGCTGTTTACAAGGCTTTGTACATTTGCTTACCGCTCACTCCCAAGTTCCCAGCCTCCTACTTGACTCCACCTCCCACTGCGATCCCTTCCCTGGCTCCTGCTGAGCTGGGGCTCATTTACATTTCACTCACCAACCCATATAGTTAATTTTCTACAGTTAATAAAATGTTCACCGAGTAGCCCTGGATTGCATTTGCATTCATCACTTCCGGGGCTCTGAAGGGGATCAGAGCGGTGGCTTCCCTGCCGAGATCCTTACTTAAGCAAAGGACAACACAGCTCGCAGGCTGGGGGCAGAAGATCCCGCTGCAGGGTCAGCTCAGTGGCTTCTTCTGGCAGCAGCCCTGGGGGTGAAGCCCCTGGAGGGCAGTCAGTGCCCTCTGCCCAGGCTGCTCAGCCCAGGAAGGCAGCACCAGACTGAGCCTTCCTGCGCATCCAACTCTAGGTTTACTGCCCGCTGTGCCAAGCATTTCCTTTACCTTAGCCTAAAATAGCTTAAGCTTCAGGGGTGCTGCCTAGTGCCTATATTATTACAAGGTATGGGAAGGAAACATTAAAATGAAATGAAATGAAATAAAATAATGATTACTTCACAAAATCACAATGGAAAAGGTGTGGTGGCTTTTGGACACAGCCAAAGAGAAACCTTGGGTCATAATGAGCTGAAGGCAGCACAGCTATTTCATCCCCATGTCCATCCCCATCTCCATCTCCATCATCTCCGTCTCCGTCTCCGTCCTCATCTCATCTCCATCATCTCCATCTCCATCTCTGTCTCTGTCCTCACCTCCATCTCCATCTCCATCTCTGAGTAGCCGCCTCTAGAAGCTTCACGGTGGCCTGACTCAGACCATCCTATCGGACCTCACTGTCAATGGGTGCTACATGTAACTAACTTTCTGTTTCAGGCCATCTACTGCTCTTCAAGCTAGTTAAGAAAAACTTGCAGCAAGGAATAATTACTGGAGTCTGCAATTCTGCGACGTAGCAGAGGTTGCAGATTTGCCAGTAATCCCTTCTTCATCCCGAAAGCAGTGAAGATTGGATTCTATCACTTACAAATTTCCCCTGCATCTGGCATATGTCAGGACTTATTGGGAAGGAATGGTCTGGCCCGGTTCCTTTCGTGTTTCATTTGGGCTTCAAGGGCTATACACAGAAAGGATGCTACTGCACAAGCCCAGCTTTCCGGAAATAGTTCCAAAAATCCACCTGAAGCTTGTCAATCAGGCCTTCCTTTGACAATCCTGATTCAGGTTGCTTCAGAGTTTAGATCTGGTATCCCAGTGGGCTGAGATGCGGATCCCCTAGGACCTCGGGGTGGTAGGATAGGGGCTGGAACCAGAGGCCCGATCCACCACCTCTGCCTGTGAGCGTGCAAAACGCTGTAAGCCGCAGAGTCCAGTTTACTTGGTACAAAAGCATCGTTCTCCCTGCGGGCAGGGGCGCAGAGGTGCTGAGAAGCATTTCCAGTTCCTTCTTTCGCTACCCACCCTGCCCAAGTCCGAGCCCTGACTGGCTCTTTTGCAGCTCCCGTTTATTTCGGCTGCCCTCTCCAGTTGGCTGCACATCCCTTCCTCTGGCCTGACGCAGGGGAGGGCTGGTTCAAAGGAGCCCCCCGTCGGCAAAGCGGAGGACCTCTCCACCCCAGCAAGCACTCCGGGGGAGCTGACGCCAGCTGATCAGGGTCTTGTTCTGTGTGTTGTCAACTGGGAGGGTCCTTCAGGTCCCCCACGCCGCCAGCCAGCCAGCAGGGGCGGTTTGGGAAAAGGGACGCTCGATGGATTGTTCTTCTTTAACGAGGAGGGACCCCCGAAGGTGGGCCAGCTTCCGTCAGCTTCGGAGGGGAAGGCCGTGGAGAGGACCCACTGCAGACGACACGGGAACACCGCAGTCTGGCATTCTCCACGTCCCCCTTAAGAAGTGATGTTGGTGCTGATTCCAGTAGACCTTTAAAAAGGCGCTTTATTAAAGGCTCAGAACTGATTAGACACAAGTCATGGTGCGTCTGTCAGGCTCAATTTATATCCCCTCTGCTTCCCCAAAAGGAGCTGAGCCAGGCAGACAGGTTTCCCCGGAACAGGCAAGGATCAATTCCAAGGCCACCTTCCCTGGGTGACCCAGAACGGGCTCCTCCTCTCCCTCCCTCCACCCAGGTACCCCCCGCCAGACACCTGGGGGTGTCAGAGCTCCACGTGAACCTCACTGTCTGACACAGGAGCCAGTGGCCACATGTGGCCCTTGAGCACTTCAAATGCGGTTGGTCTGAACTGACACGTGCTTAGTGTGAAAAAAAAGGTAAGACATCCCTTTCATATTTTTATACGGATTGCATGTTGAAATGATAATATTTGGGATA
The DNA here is from genome assembly GCF_002837175.3 of Physeter macrocephalus. NCBI lineage: Eukaryota > Metazoa > Chordata > Mammalia > Artiodactyla > Physeteridae > Physeter > Physeter macrocephalus. The sequence continues at coordinate 8,519 of NW_021146447.1, forward strand.
TATGGGATCTAATAGAATATAGTACGAAAATTATTTTCACCTGTTTTGTTTTACTTTTTAAACACGGCTACTAGAAAATTTAAAAGTGCATTTGGGGCTTGCGTTCTATTCCTATTGGACAATGCTGTTCTAGAAACGTTTTAGACTGGAGAGGTCATCAGAGGCTCTCTGTGGATAGAGGGAGAAGGAAAGATCGACCAGCCTGCCATCCTGTCACTTCTCCGCTCAGAAAGCTCTGAAAACTCTCCCTAACACCCTCCCCAAGGCTGTGCACAAGCTGGCTGGTGCCCTCCGCACCCAGCTCACCTCCTTCAGCTGTTGCCCACCCTGCTCCGTCCACTCCAGCCAACACGGCCTTACTTTCTGGCAACACGGCCAACCATGCCTCATGGCAGAGCCTTTGCACATGCTGTTCTCTCTGCCTAGACTGTTCTTCCCCAGACCTTCGCCCGCTCCCTCCCTCTCTTTATTCAGTCCTCAACTGGAAAGTCACCTCTTCAGAGAGGCCACCCCTGATTCACATCCCCAATCTCAATGAGAACCAATCACTATCCCTTGACTCTGTTTCCCTTTGCACCAAAGCTCTTATTACTACTGCCTGCCTTGAAATTGCACATTTACTTTTTTTTTTAATTGGAGTATAACTGCTTTACAATGTTGTGTTAGTTTCTGCCGTACAACGAAGTGAATCAGCTATATGTATACATATATCCCCTTCTTCTTGGACCTCCCTCCCATCCCCCCCCCCCATCCGCCCATCTAGGTCATCAGACAGCATCAAGATGTGCTATACCGCAGGTTCCCACTAGCTATCTATTTTACACGTGGTAGTGCATTTATGTCGAGCCGAGCTTCCCTGGAAGCACACTCTCGGCAGGGCTGGGATCTGACCCTGTGATCTGACACCCAGGCCAGGGCTCAGCAAACAAGCATTAGTGCTCCCTGGCGACTCATTCCTAGGGGCTGATTCTCTGAGGCCACAGCCTCCTCCTTGCTCACCCAGAATAACCCCAGCTCGCCTTGGCCAGCCTGACTTCTAACTTCCAGACTCAAACGTGCTTTTTCTCCTTACTTTAGCAGTATCTATTCCAGTGCCTGTGTGCCCCAGGCCCCATGCTACACCCTGGGGATAGTATGATGGAGAAGACACAGCCCCTGGTTTAACGGAAAGGCTGCAAGTCCACAGGGCGTCAAAACCCAGAGGATCAGTGCTGTGATGGAGGCAAGTGCCAAGGGCATGGGCCACGGGCACAGAGGACCTGACCCATCCAGGGGATGCAGGGAGGCCATCCTGCAGGAGTGGATGTTAATGCTGCCAATTTCCAGTTTCCTACTGGGAAATTCAGCCTGTAAGTCCCACAGATGCTTCTAGTAGAACCCAATCATCAGTCTTCTTAAGCAAGAACGTTCGAAATGTCCACCTCACGTGTTCTTTCCACTTCAGCCTACCCCCCATACACACACACACAGACACACAGAGATCGTTTCTGTTTCTTTGCTCTTTCTCAAGCCTTTCCCTTCCTCTCATTTTCCCAGGCAGTCCCTGCGCTTCGGTCTCTCTGCTGCTCTACCTGCAACAGTGCTAGAAGGGTCTCTGCAGGTACCAGCCCACAGATGAAAATGGATCCTTATCGCCTAAAGGCCAGACCCCGCCAGCAGCCTGTTCTGTAAAGCTTATCATAATCTGCTCCCAAACAGCCATCCAGCCTGGTCCCTGTGAACCCTCACCTACAAACCCCACGCTCCAGCCACACAGGCCTGCTTGCTCTTCTCCAAACCCTTGTGTTCCATTGACACCCTCTCTGTGCTCCTTTACATACCCTGTCCCCTTCCCTTTCTTCTCAGCCCCACAAACTCCTATTCATCCTTTAAAACCCACTCAAATGTCACCTCCTCTGTCTAAGCTCCACTGGAGCTGTCAGTTGTTCTTACCAAGAAAAGAACATTATTTGGTTTTAGTGGTTCTCTTCTATTACAGTGATCTAACGACTTGCCGGGTGTTTCTGCCAAACTCTGGGTCAGGGTTCTCAGAGTGCAAGGGTAGCATGGTGCAATTCAGCTTCCATCCCAGAATGTGGTATAGAAGCCAGTAATAGCATGAATAACTAATGCTATTATTTATTAATAATGAACTTAACCAGTAGCAGTAATGAAAAACAATAGTAATGAATAGTAATGAAAGCAAGCAGCACCACGATGCCAAAACAGCCACTTGCTTTGCCAAGCCTGCGCTAGACGCTCGATAAGCAAGATCTCATTTAATCTCCCAGCATCCTATCAAATCTTCCTCCCACTTTGCAAATCAGGAGACTGCAGTATAGAGAGTATAAGTACCTTTCTTGAGGTCACACATCTTGTAAGTGGCAGAGGGGGGCTTTGAAGCCATGGCTGTCCAACCCCACACCTGTGCTCTGAACCACCGTACTACTCTGGGACCAGTAAAGGCAATAAGTCAATTAATTCACAAGTGCCAGAGAACCGGCCTCTAAGTGTCCCTTACTTGCCATGCTTCCTGGGACCTCTTAATATAAACTCAAAATCTTTAGCTGTGTCCCGTGTCCAGGAGGTAGCACAACAGACCAGCTAAGTAAGACCAGGCTCAGTGAGACCAGGCTCTGCCAGTCTCAGGTGTGTGGTCCTGAGCCTCAGTCTTCCCATCTGTAAAATGGGGACATGACAGTCCCTAACCCAAAGGGTCACTGTGGGGTGACAGGAGATAATACACACAGAGCACTTAGAACAGTCAAAAAGCTCATCATAAATGTTCCTGACATGCTACCTACTGACATTATTGCCAATATCCTAGCACTCCTGGCCTTAATGAAACTGAAGAAGGCTTCCGCCCTGAGTAAACTCTCCTTCGTAGGTGACAATACTGAATGAAAGCTCTGAGTAAGAGGGTGGGGTGCAGTGGGGTGCTGGGGACAGCAGCAGGAGAGAAGAGTGACCAGGCTGGAAGTAGGGTCTCTCCACAGGGTGTAGAAGAAGCTCATCCACGTCCAGGCAGGGACCAAACCCACTCAGAAGCAGGTCCCGGTGCACCCTGGGAGGTACAAGCTGAGCGGGGGAGCAGGTGTGGCAGTGCAGGAGTCTGTGATCCAACCGGCCAAAGGACAAGTCAAGGGGTTAGGAAGCCAGAGGTCAGCAACTGGCTTACAGAGCCCCATCTCAGGTGGCAGTGCCCCGAAAAGTCTGGCCTCCTGGGTGTCAAGCTAAAGAGAGCAGATGGAAGGAGGCTGACCTCACCCTCACCCTGTGCTGGGGATGTTCTCCCCCCACCCTTTTGTTAACTACTTTCTAAGGCCACCCCTGATCTCAGGACAGGGGCCTCCGCAGTGTTGGCCAGGGCTTTCGTAGGAGTGGTCCCTGCAAGTAAGTGGTCACCAGGCAGGGCCTGAGGTCGCCCACCCGAGGCCGTGCTGGAGGCAAGAGAGAAAGCTTCCAGAGGGTCTGGGGGAAAGCCAGACTTAAGCTGGGCAGGCCAGAGCGAAGCTACCAAGCACTGAGGCTGCGAGGACAGAGGAGGAGTCCAAGAGTCACGTGATGAGCCGAATTCCCACAGAACACCAGGTTCCTGCTGGGTGATTTTGAAAAATGTTCTGACCCTCTCTGGGCCTCATTTCCTCCACTCTAGGATGAGGGCGTGAACTCCGGGATCACTTCACTATCAATCACCATCATTCTATAAAGCTGCGAGGAGACAGGCATTATTACCACATCCCTCCCGGCACATGAAGTGCCTCGCCTTGGAGCTGGCACACAGTAGGTGCTCAGATAACGCCCACCCCTTTCCACCAAGCTTGAGTGGGGATAACTGGGGGCCTCCCGTCTGGCCCTCTCCCTCCCTCGGCGACCCTGGGAGGCTGGGTCCTTGACCCTCTTCATCAGGTGGCCACCTGGCCATTGGACCATCCCTGCGGCGGGCAAACACCTCTTTTCAGCCAGAGCTTGGGTTTTAGTTTTGTTTTCATCAGAATGCAACACATACTTAGGACAGAGAATTTGAAGCAAATTGACAGAAGAGAAGAAAAATAAATCACTTGTGATTCTCTAGTTCAAAAACATCTCGGGCACTTCCTTGCCTTCTTTCTATGCAAAGGATCCTCAAGCTGAGGTCATCCTCTATAGACAATATTGTTTCCTGCTGTCTTCTGCTTACTGTTACAACAAAACTTCCCCTCTGGTGTCAACACTGTTTTAATGGTGATGTTGTGATTTACCTAAACAACCCCATCCCACTGTCAGGGATTCATGATGCTTCCAGACGTCCACTCTTCTATATCAATGAGCCATGGATATTTTTCTTTTAACTGAAGTCCAGTTGATTTACAATACTGTGTTAATTTCTGCTATACAGCAAAGTGATTCAGTTATACATATATATATTCTTTTTTATATTCTTTTCCATTATGGTTTATCACAGGCTATTGAATATAGTTCCCTGTGCTCTACAGTAGAACCTTGTTGTTTATCCATTCTATATGTGATAGTTTGCGTCGGCTAATCCCAGTCCATCCCTCCCCCAAGCCATGGATATTCAATTCATAAAGGACTTTTTTTAAAAAACTGCCTTTAGGATTTTTTTTTAATGATTACCAGAAGCAAGCTTCCTGGGACAGAGCAGATGCTGACATTTAGGGCTCCCTCACTTGCTGGTGATTTGGGGTGTCTGAGAGTCAAGGATCAGAAAGAAAAGAGTTTCTTAGGGAACCGGCCTCAGGCTTGGCCCATATCTCTCTAGGTGATGAGGAAGCATCACCTAGAGACTTTACTTTTTTTTTTTTTTTTTCTCCTTTTCTGTCCTAGTTTGAATAGACCCCCAGGGCAGATGGGTTTCCGGAGCTACCTGAAGTTGAAATATCTGCCTGGGGCTTCCCGTGCTGAATCCTATAAATATTTTCCTTCTCTTGCTACTGCCAAGGTGTGGGAGTTTGGAAGGTTTCCCTCAAAGAGGAGAAAATGAGCTTTGCTTGGGGCTGCAGGGGCTGGAGGCCAGGAAGAAGGTGCTGGTGTCCTGACCAGGACGTGGATAAGTTGGGGACAGAGTCTTTGCCTTCTTTATCTGGGCCACTCCCCTGGTCGGCCTTCTGGCTCACTCCCCCCCCCCCCCCCCACCTGCCCCTATGGCTGTTGCCGCCACTTGGGGGCCTGGAGATCATCCACTTCGCTGGTAAGGGTCCTGAACCCCGCCCAGCTCCTACCAGCTCTCCCCAACCCCTTCTGGAAAGGGTGTCTTGCTCCCTACACTATAATCACTGAGATTTATAAAGGATTCTCATGTCCTTAACACGGTGATAACCTCATCTTGCATCATCTCTGGGTACCCTCACAACTTCCCCTCCGATCAACCCCATTTGGCCAATGGAGAAATGAAAGCCTTACTATGGCTGTTGCCGCCACTTGGGGGCCTGGAGATCATCCACTTCGCTGGTAAGGGTCCTGAACCCCGCCCAGCTCCTACCAGCTCTCCCCAACCCCTTCTGGAAAGGGTGTCTTGCTCCCTACACTATAATCACTGAGATTTATAAAGGATTCTCATGTCCTTAACACGGTGATAACCTCATCTTGCATCATCTCTGGGTACCCTCACAACTTCCCCTCCGATCAACCCCATTTGGCCAATGGAGAAATGAAAGCCTTAAGGATGGAGAAAGTTTACGACGGCTGCACAGTTAACGAAGGGTGAACCCAGATTCTGGTCTATACTCCCTCCCCACTGTCTGGGGTCAACGACCACCCAGAGAAGAGATGCACTTACCACGACCTCTGTGGGCATCACCAGGGGATACCTCACCCCCCGCCCAGGTCATTTCAGCAGCTCACTGGACACACACGCTCTGTCGTCCCTGCCAGCCCATTGTTGGGTCCTCAGCCCTTCTTACTGTCTCAATACAGCATGGGACATAATTTTTTGCTGTCCTCTAGACCCACTGTCACAAGATGGTAGGACGAGAAAGTTCCTTAAATACGGCAAGGATGCCTTCTCTCGTGAGTGTCGAATATCTCACAATTAATACATAGTCATCCCAGGATTACCTCGTTCGTCCTCCCAATGGTCCTGTGCAGCAGGAGGAGGACTCAGAGAGGTCCAGTAACCTTCTCCAGGCTACACAGTCATTGGTAACTGAATAGGACTAGAAGCAGGCAGCACCCCTTGGCTCTAGGCCCAGTGATTTTGCCTTTTTTCAGTCTCTTGGTTGTTAGATGAGACAGTGGAAGTCCAGAGACGTGGAGAGGCTATTTAAGGTCACGTGGCATGTCAGCTGAGAGAGGCCTGGGACCAGAACCGAATCCTCCTATTCCCTGGCGCCCCTCCATAAAAAGCAAACAGAGCATGAATGAGTCAAGAGAATGCCCGTGCCAGCGTGTGGGTCCCTCTGGATTCTGTTGATGAAATGGCTCTGACTGCTGGATTCTTACATAGTTGGGTGAATTCCACAGAGCTGGGGAGACCCACTAGCAAGGCCAGGGCTGGAATGAAGACCAAAGGGACGGCGAGTGGGCAATGCGAGCAGAGCACTGTGGTTTAAAGACATGTCCACCCGCCGCTGCCCAGAGCAGGGGGTGTGGTCAGTGCTGCCCCTCTCTGACCCTGACTCAAGAAACGAATGGGCTCCGTCCTCTGCACAGCACTGCCCTTCACCGATGCGCTGTAAATGGGGATGGAGGAGTGGCTGGAAGTGCCCGGCACCACTGGGGAAACCAGGGATCTCATTGGTCCAAAAGAAGGCCAAGGTTATCAATCTTCCAATCAAAGTGATCCTCAGGACCTGATGTAAGTGACACCAGGGATGAAAGGGAGAGGGGAGGGAAGGTGTCTACCCCTGCATTAAGGCCTTCTCTCACTGAATTCCTCTCTCCGCCCTAGGAGACAGACGCCGTCCTTGGTAAGTCCTTGTCCAAGGTCACACAGCAGCAACCAGCACGGACTGGGTGGCAGGCCGGACTCCAAGGACCACGAGGTTTCCACTCAACTACCCGGCCCCTCCCAGTCAGCAAGATACGCTCAGGAGGGTCAGCCAGAGAGGGCTTCAGGCTGGATTACTCCACGATCTAGGTGGGCACCTCTAACATATTCTGGCCTCCCCGCTACAAGCCGGTTGGCCGACCTGAGCCATCACGCGGCTGCAATGGCAGCCATCCAAGGGGTCGCCCTGAAGCATCTCTGCCTCCTAGAGGCTCTTCTCTTTGAGCAAGGCTAAGTTTTAGGAGTGCAGACTCCAAGTCAAGGTGCAAAGGCAGAGCCCATTGGATCCATCGTGGCTCGGATCTCCCAACAAGATCCCCACAGAGATGAACCGTGTATCCAGTATCGCCCTGACTCAGTGGTCACCTTGGACCCAGCCAGCCCCTCCCCTCCTCCTATCAACCTTTGGCTGGCACAAAGCCGGGCACGGTGGCTACAGAGATGAGCAATACACAGTCCCCACCCTTCCCCCCTCCCTCCCGCCTTCCCTCCTTCTCCCTCCTTCTACCTCCAGCCCCGCTTCCTTCCTTCCAACAAACAGTAAACTGAACACAGCAATGCACTGTGGTAGGTACGTGCTGGGAGTAAAACAGTCGACAAGAATACCGTTCCTGCAGTCACAAAGCTTAGGGTCTAGTGGGAGATGTAGTTATTCCTCAAGTAATCACGATACAAATCGTTGCAAATGGATGGGACTGTGAAGGCAAAGTTCAGGGTACTTTTTTTTAACATCTTTATTGGAGTACAATTGCTTTACAATGGTGTGTTAGTTTCTGCTGTATAACAAAGTGAATCAGCTATACGTATACATATATCCCCATATCTCCTCCCTCTTGCGTCTCCCTCCCACCCTCCCTAACCCACCCCTCTAGGTGGTCACAAAGCCCCGAGCTGACCTCCCTGTGCTATGCGGCTGCTTCCCGCTAGCTATCTATTTTATATTTGGTAGTATATATATGTCCAGGTTACTCTCTCACTTTGTCCCAGTTTACCCTTCCCCCTCTCCGTGTCCTCAAGTCCATTCTCTACATCTGTGCCTTTATTCCTGTCCTGCCCCTAGGTTCATCAGAACCTTTTTTTTTAGATGCCATATATATGTGTTAGCATACGGTATTTGAAGTGACTTACTTCACTCTGTGTGACAGACTCTAGGTCCATCCACCTCACTACACCTCACTACAAATAACTCAATTTCGTTTCTTTTTAACTAAAAATAGAACTACCATATGACCCAGTAATCCCACTACTGGGCATATACCCTGAGAAAACCATAATTCAAAAAGAGACATGTACCACAATGTTCATTGCAGCACTATTTACAATAGCCAGGACAGGGAAGCAACCTAAGCGTCCATCGACAGATGAATGGATAAAGAAGATGTGGCATATATATACAATGGACTATTACTCAGCCATAAGAAATTCAGGGTATTTTAAACAAACACGACAGGGGGCTTGATCTAGGCTGGTGGCGGGTGGTCAAGGAAAGCTTGCTGTTTGACTTGAGATCTAATGATGACAGGGTTTTGCGGGAGTGCACAGCAGGGCATGTGTGAAGGCCCAGAGGCCTTCTCCCCAGAAAATCGGAAGAAAGCCAGTGCAGCCAGAGTCCGGAGAAAATGGGGGTCAGGGGGCTGGGGAGGTGTGTGCAATAAGGCTGTAGAGAGAGGGGAGGGGAGGATCTTGCAGGGTCTTGTGAGCCAGGTTGAGGTGTTTGTTTGCAATTCATTCTCAGTGCAATGAAGAGCCTTTGAAATTCTCAGCCAGGGAGGGGCAGCATCAGATGAGCATATGCATCCACTCTGGATGGAGAGGAGATCAGATCGGAGAGCAGGGGGAAGAAAAGATGTAGGGAGCGAACTGCAGTAATTCAGGTGAACCCAAATGGTAGGACCCCCCGAAATGGGCCAGAAGAGCCTCAGCCCCTGCAGGGAGCCCCAGGAAGAGGCTTGGGGGATGAGCTAGAAGGACCTTTGCAGCCAACTCAGAGAGGAGGTTCTTTGGCCCACTCCCCTACCAGACTCTCTTGGAAGAAAAGCAATGGATCTGCCCCAGCCCAGATGGGAGCCCTACAGGATCTGCCCAGAGCAGGGGCACAAAGGGTAGAGTTATTGAAGGGAGGCAGCCCTAGTACACCACAGGGGCTGAACGGGAGTCCCACTCTATCCATAGTAGCTCCCCGGAGCCACGTAACTCACCCCGAATGGGACCCCACAAGAAAGGTCAGCAGAAACCCCCGTGCTCTCCGCCCTGGACTTAGAGATGCAGCTACATCCGGGATACTGGATTGGGGTGGAGTTGGGGGGGTCTCTGGCCCAGTGTCCTCCCCACAGGGGGCAAAGAACCTGGGGCAGCAGTCGTGACCCAAAGAGATGCGAACCTTCAGAGCGGCGGTTGTTTCTATGGATATGTTGGTTCAGAGCAGGGAAAAGGAGCGAAAGGAATGGAAAGGAGGCAGGAGCAAGTCCTGGAGGCGGGTGGCGTCTGCGCTTACGCCTGGGGCAGGAGCGAGAGGCTGTAGCCTGACTGGAGGGCCTTCCAGAGATCAGAAAGCGCTCACACCAGGACAGGGCAGCTATGATCATGCAGGTTTTGCCTTTTGCCAAAGATAGGCCATTTTGTTGCTGTCCCTGTGACCACGGTGCAACCCAGGTTGCAAACGGGCATGTGGCTGGGGAAATATACAGACACAACGTTCCCATAGGGCATCACCAAGGCTATACTACAGATGACTCAGGAACAGACAAAAGAGGTTTCCACGCGGACTGGGCTGGCAGGAGAGGGGTTGAAGAAGGCTGCGCAAGGAGACCAAAGCTGGACCAAGTTTTCGAAGCTGGATGGGAGGCCACCAGTGGGGGAGGGGGAAGAGCAGGAAAGGTACCAGAGGTGGGAGGAGCACCTGAGCAAAGGAAGGAATTATGCGGAGCACGCAGAACAGCGCCCGCCCGCTGTGAGGCTCCAGCAGAGGGGGAGCCTTGGGAGGGCTGCGATGCTAAGGGCGTTGGGCCCAGTTTGGTAGGCATGATCCTGAAGAGCATTGTTTCTGCACCCATCCTGCTCACTGTGAAGGAGGAACTCAACTTCCCCTTAACTGAGCAGGGACCTGCCTTCAATCCTACAATGTCTCAGAGCTCCTGGAGGGCACCTAAGGATGGAGAGCTCTTTTCACAGATGAGGAAACTGAGGCCCAGAGAAGTAAAGGGTCTCCCTCAAGGTCACACAGCAGCCAGTGGAAAAGCCAAGGTAGCCACCCAGGTCATCTGCCTCTTAGTTCCTTTCCTGCTTTACCGGGTCTGTCCTTTTTCTGATCGGGTGATGAAAATGTGTGCAGAAGGCAGGAATTGGATGGGGGACGTGAAGCCACAGATGAGTGAATGGCAGGTCATCCCTCAGTGACGATCACTATGGAAACAAGAGGCACAGACAGACTGGGGCCCCGAACTCAAGGGTCAGGCTTTTTTTATTCCCAGATTCACATGGGCCATTGGAAGCTGCTGTGTGTGCTAAGATGTAATTCCGGGTGGACAGCTCTGGAGGCAGGGACTATTCTTTGCTTCATCAGCAGAGCAGTGGAGGCCAGCTGCCACCGCAGTTTTAGAAGCCATGCCTCGTGCCACAGGGCTGACCTCAAAGCACCATGGAGGGCCTCACACTTGCTGTTTCCAGACCTGGGCTCTCCGCAGTAATGACTGGACCTTGCCATTCCCGAAGCATTTCTCTCTCCCAAAATCTCAGGATGTTAACTTAGCATGAGATCATAGAAGGTATACGCTCCAACCCTTTTATCTTCCAAACAAAATCCCATTGAATTCTCACACCCTTGTATTAGACACAGGAAAACTAAGGTTGAGAAAGGGGAATGGGCTAAGTTCACACAATGAGGTAAAGAAAGAAGGGAGTCTCAAAGCCAGATCTTCTGAACTCCAAGCCACTCTTTCATTCCTTTATCACCCAGAATAATAACAATGAAAGGTATCAACCTGTCTGCTCCTGTCCCAAGGGAGGGAAAAGCCCAGGGAAGAAGGTTGGCATCGTAACATAGAAACCACAGAATGAAGCCAGAAATCACCACTTCCTCATGTGCCCTCATGTCCCCAGTTCATCTCTGACACCCCACCCCCAAACACGTTCAGGACAGAAACACAATGGGGGTGCAGGCAGAAGAAATGAGTAAATATAGGTGGAGCATTTGATAGTTTGCAAAATGCATTCACAGCCCTCGCCGGTTCATCCTCAACCTTGCACAGTAAGAGAATGTGAAAACACCACCGCCCTGATTGACAGATGAGGTTACTGACCCCAGGGGTGAAGGGACTTGGATTCAGATCTGAACCTCCTGACACCACATCCTGTGAGTTTCTGTTTACATCGCCTTTCTTTGGGCTGTATTAGGGGGGGAAAGCCAGCATTCGTTGAATGATAATATTAGACAAACAGATGGAGAAAATAACACAGCTGTCACCTCTCTCTGAGCACCCTTCTCACAGACCAGGCCCCCTGCTAAAGCAAACTGCCCACATTTGCTCACTTCCTCTGCATACTGCCTGAGTGAGGCAGGGGTTATGATCCCATTTTACAGGCGGGGAAAATGAGGTCCAGGAAGTCAAGTCCTTGCAGTGGTTTCCTCTGATTTGCTCTCAGGGTGTCTTGGTTCCTGGTAATTTAGTTATTTTTTCCCTGTTGGGTGTTCATTTTCTTAGAATTTTGTCTGTGGGAACTGTCTGCATCCTAGAACAGAGGAGGGTTCTAGATAAGATCTGTGTTCACTACTGACAATCCACATTTACTCTAAATGAAATTCTTGTCTTGAGGTTTTCAGATCACCCAGGCGGTCTAAATTCAATCAGAAAACCTATATAAAAATATGCTGATGGGTCTAAATTTTTAGCAGCAATCTATTGACCCCTTCCGCTCAGTGCCTATGTTTAAGATTGCTTATTTTCCTTGCACTTCCCATGGGGGCATAATACCTGATTCATCCTTACCCTGCGGGTGTGGCCCTTTGGGGTCTGAGCTTTATGGGGGAGAGGAAAGCCTATTAGACCACCCAGCCCTGGGCTCAGCATAGTGACCGTGACGGTGGTCATCAGAGAAGGAAACAGCATCGGCTTAGCAAGAACTTTCATATTCACATCCCATTAGACGCAAGGAGAAGCCTGATGATTAGGAACGCACTGAAATACCCATTTTACAGAGAGGGCACTGATGCTCAGAGAAAGAGGCAGACAGCAGAGCAGAGCTGGAGGAGCGGATAAGGAGGTGAGGCCGTGACAGGGGCTAGGGCTGGATCGGAGAGGAGAACTTGCAGGGGAGAGGAAGGAACACCAAGAGAACCAGGCTCCAGCAGGTATTGACTGTGGCGTCCCCCTCTCTTTGAGCCGCAGTTTCTTTATGTGCCATTTGGGAACGTTTCTGCCCTGCCTGCTTTCCAGGGTTGCCTGCAGGAGACACGCCCTGAGAGTGAGATAATCTAATAGTGGTGAAAGTCCTTTGCACACTAGAAAGTGCTCTTCAGACCCAAGGCTATGGCCATGGTTACCACTGGCCGCCATCCATTCCTCCAGGGCAAAGCGATGAGGCAGATCTGATGATGATCTCCACCACCCGTAAGATGGACTGGCTGGAAGGCCATCCTTCTACATCCCCAGCTCCACCCCGCATCTCTCCTGAAGATGACCATTTGGATTCCCCAAGAGAACGAGACCACTGCCCTGTCAAGGGTGGCCAAGGGTCCATTTGAACCTCTGAGCCAGCTCTCAAGGGCCGGGCACATCCCTACTCTTTGAAGCATCTGTGGTTACTGCTGCCTGAGACAAGGCAACTCTGTAGAAGACAGAAGCCAACCCTGGAGACGGGAGCTTGACCTTGAAGCTCGCGTGTGCTGCTTACCCACCTGGGGGTCTTGATATCAAGTCACTTAATCTCCCAGAGCCTCCTGGCATCATGATATCTCTTTCACAGAATCGCTGGAAGCATGAAGTGGGTAAAAGATTCACAGACTAGCTCAGCACAGGTGGGAGGGCTTACCATCGCTCTTGGTGGTCTTGGGACTGGTGGGCTCGCTGGCACAGGGCAACACTGGGGGAGTGAACTGGGAGGGCTGTTGACTCGGGGCAGCCAGAGGTCCCATGGAGGTGAAATTGTTTTGGCAGAAGACAAGTTCAGTGCCAGGAAAATGGAATTAGAGCATAAATGCACAGGGCAAGAGAAAATGAAAATGGGAGAAAGCGCAGCAAAGTTGCCAACTAAGAAGGCCCAGACAAGCAGGGTCAGGCATGGTGAACAGATGCTAAGAGAGTAACGTGGAACAAAGATGGAGGATGCCACCCCAGCCCTGAGCTTCCTCGCTAGGCCACACGTGGCTAGGATGACAGGGAAGCCACGGTAGCCTCAGAGAATCCCTTGAAGCTTCTCCGGGTCTGTTCGGGTCTCCCTGAAAGTTTAGCAACAAGAAGCTCTCTGATCCAACTCAGCTCCCTGTTGAAAAACAAATTGATCTGCCCTCCAACGATCTGCTTGCTTTCAGAGTCACCCTTTGGCCTGAACAGCAAGCAGGTAGGGGAGCCCTAAAGCGGGCCCCGAAGAGTGGAATTCATGCCCCATTGGCTGCAAGTCTCAAAGAGGACAACGCAATGAGATTAGAGCATAGAGATACATAATGAGATTCTGACAGGGAAATCCCACTCGTGCTGCTTGGGAGGCATCCCCCAGCCGTGAAGATGAAAGTCAGAGATCATCAGACCTTAGCACACGACATGCCACGGGGCATGGGAATCATTAACTGCGATTATGGTGTTACACACCTTCTAAGTGGTGAGTAGGAGGAAGGGACCAGATCCTATTACCGGTTCCCTTGATCTCTGTGTGTCACAGCCAGGTGGATGCTCCAGCCCAAGCTTGTCGTGCACACAGGCCTGCACGATTACATGGATTCTCTTAGAGATAGTCAGAGGGCTGCGGACATTGCCATCTGTCTGTCTCTTGAGAGAATCTTCCCTCTCGCCTCACCACGGGTGTGAGATGATGGGACAGGGGAACCCAAGGCTGGAGGGAGGTCACGGGTTGTCAGAAGTTCAAGGCGCTCCCTGCCATAGCAGAGATGCTAGTATTTCTTTGAATTCTAACAGGAAGTGGAAACTGAGTCACCTGGTCTTGCATCAGATCTCTTCTCAACAGATCTAGACTTACTATAAGCATGGTCACCAAGACATATTCATTTAACCATCAGTATATGTGCTATGTGCCAGGAACAGTGTTCAATGCTATGAGGTCATACAAAAATGGACAAGACACACGCATTGACTTTTAGGAACCCACAGTCTAGTGGGGTCCCTAGCTGGGGAGTGGATGAGAAGAGATGGAGAAGGACCTCCCATCCAGGGAGTGTAAATTAAGAGTCAACATGAAGGCAAACCTTCCTAAAAACAGACAGCTCCACACGGGACCATGGGGAAGGCTGAGAGGGGGGACCAGTTACAGGGATGCAGCTGGCAGAGATGGACCTACACACAGGAGAGGTAGGCAGAGAGAGGACCAAGTAACCAGACATGAACTAAGATTGGAGAGAACGTGGAAGGATGGAGTGTATAAGTGTAGCATCTGGGGGGAAGAGGAAGAGATGGGACATATGCGCCCTCTCCACCCATCACTATGCCCAGAGACCCACCTTCCCCTGCACCTGCACCCCAGAGATTATGATGTAAAGTTCTGACTTCCCCTGGGTGAAGGAGGAAAACTGGAAGTTTCAGATATCTGATGAGACAGGAAACATGAGAGGACGTGAAATCCAGTGTGTAGATTGGAAAGCAATTCACAGTTCTAGCTGCCCTACAGCAGTGTAAACGGCACATATTTTTAATCAAGATGGAAAGCAAACTCAAAGGAAAACTATGAGAACTCTCTCATGGGGAGACCTACAATATCATTGCCACTTCCCCTCTGTGCCTCCCTCCCCTCTGGCATGAGTACTGAGAGCACTGCCTGTCTGTGGAGGTACAGGCCGATTCTCCGGGAATAAGGCACTGCTCCATTGGTCTTTTATTCTGATTACTGCTCTGAGTGTGCCTCTATTCAGACCTTAAAAGTTCCAACATCAACAGTGAACCGAATTACAGGCGACTAAATGCTCTAATAAGGCTTATGGACACAGTGTTGTAGCACATGGAAGAGGAACAGATGAGGGTATAAAGGAAACCTTCACAGAAGTGGTTATATTTGAGCTGGGTTTTGAAGGATGAATAGGAGTTCATGAAACAGGGCAACAGAGATGGGTCTGTCAGACACAGGGACATTCACATGCCAAAGTCACACAGAATGAAGGTGTATCCTAGATCTGGGGGTGGTTAGTAGATCTATTGCTCAGAATCCGTTGAAACTAGAGATGCATGAATTTTTCACCCACCCTTCAAAGAGATGAATTTTGAAAATATTTAGAGGGCCTTAAACACAAAGATAAGCTGTTGTGTAAGATTTTATTTTCTAGTCACAAGGACCATTGAGGGCCTATGTATATATAGTTATAAATAGTTAGTTATATATAGTTATACAGTTTGTTTGGATGGGGTTTTTTTGGATGGAGTTTTTAAAGTTACATGCTATGTGTTTTTACCACTCAAATATTTTTGGTTTCCCATTGCTTTAAGTGTGAACTAAGGTTATATACTTAATATTTACAGGACGTTGCCACATGCTAGGTGATGATTTATTCCATTTCACCTTTTTGACCCTAAGTGGTAAGCACTGTTATTATTTCCGTTTTGGAGAACAGAACATGGATGCTGAGTGAACTGAGGTCCCTTGCCCCAACCTCACACACTCTAAGTGGCAGAATCAGAATTTGAATCTGGGTCCATCTGACTCCAAAACCCATGCCCGTTCCACCACCCCATGCTGGGTAGGCATTGAAGACTGGGCTCTGAAGGGGCCACAGGGGACATTCTGCATGCGGGGGGGAAGAACAGAGGTGACCGGTCACCTTTATGCTGATCTCAACCTCTGCTCTGTCCAGGTCGCTTTACTTCAGTCTGCAGAAAACAGATTCAACACTCTGTAAGTCCCAGCGCTTGGAACTACAGTCTGCATGGCGAGGGAGGCCTCATCCAGAGCCTCGTCTTGTTGCTGGAGCCTTTGGAGACGGTACGTGGCCTGGGCCTCTGCGGCTCTGGCCAGAAACCACACAGCCATGGCTCAGAGAGTTGAAAGGGACCTTAAAGGTCGCCTCATCCTCCAGATGGAAGGCTCTTACCCTGTGATGCCCGCCCCCAGCCGGATCACAGGCTCACACCTCCAACGCCAGCTGGCCTCTGACCGTATGGTGCCGTGGCCTCACACACACTGTGTGTGCCACACAGACTAGATGTGCGGGGCAGCCCTGGCTTTAGAAAACCTGGAGTCCAGGGCCTGGGCGGCTCCCCTGCTTTCTAACTGTGTACTTGGGCAAGTGACTTATCCTCTTAGAGCCTCAGTTTGGGCATCCGAAAAGAGGGACTGCTAATGGCTCACTCCCACGGAAATTG
>NW_021146448.1:0-25000 GCF_002837175.3 Physeter macrocephalus
AGGAAGTTCCAGGGCGCCCCGCACCGGTACCCCAGACAGGCCCCGGCTGCTGGTAAGCCACCCCCTCTCTGGCCCTCACTCCACTCAGGCCCTTGGCCTCTCCTCTCCTGGAGCAGGGGCAGGGGCAGAGGCAGAGGTCACGGCGCCCAGCTAGGGGGCTGCACCCTGGAAGGGGGTGAGGGGAAGTCACTCCTAACGGCAGGTGTTCAAAGCTGGCCTCGGGCAGGATTCCCTAGGCAGCCCCCCTGGGGACAGCCCCTGAGGCAGGAGTGGGGAACTTGACCTCCCGATGACTTGTGGTCTGGGTCTCCTTCCTGAGCTGTCTCCGCCCAGCATGCCTCGGGCCTCACGGGGGTGGAGGGAGCTCGACCCCGGCTGACCTCTGCCCGCCCACTGCCCATGCAGGGCCTCACTGGAGTCCCACCACAATCCTGTGAGGTGATCCAACTATAGCCCCATTTTTCAGACGGGGAAACTGAGGCTCAGAGAAGTTTATGAAGTCACCTGGACATAGCTGGAAGGGGGAAAAGCCAGCGTTTGAACCAGGCCCCTGGGCGGCACCCCCTGGCTGAGGGGAGGGAGCTTCCCCAGGCTGGCAGGTTGGATGGGCTCAGCCGAGACCAGCAGAGGGTGGTCTGGCTCCTCCCACCACCAGGTGCCGCCTGTCCATCCGCCTCTCCGGTCAGACCGCGGCGTGCACGGCCCGAGCCTCGTCCCCACCACAACGGGGGTCCTCGGCCCTCCCTCTGAGGTGACTAAGGGCTCTTGAGAAAGAGGGGCGCCACGGGGGCAGGAGCCAGCTCGCGGCCGGGCTCTCTCGGGACACCTGTTGGGGGCGAGGGCCCAGAACTGAAGTCCCCTCCCCTGGGCGCCCGCCCACTTGGGGCTGGTGGAGCAGGGGAGGGGCACGGTCTCCAGCAGCGGTCCCAGACTTTTGCTGCAGGCCCCACATCCTTGCCCGCTCCTCTAGGCTGGGCTCCCGGGAGCCCCCGGGGCGGGCGGGCGGGCGGGTGGGGGGGGTTGCACCCCTCTCACGAACACCGGGGCTCGACGGGGGTTTCAACTTTCGCCAGATCAGTTAGGCTGCAAACCACACTCTGCTCGCTCTAAAAATCTCGGGGTGTCGGCCCCGTTCATGTCTGCTGGCCACCAACCAGCCCCCGACTTCGGTGAGGCGTCTCCCACCCCTCTGCCCATTTTCTAAAGGGGGGTTACCTTGTCCTTGTGCATCCTGCGGCACGAGGCACCCCATCCCTGACGAGGGACACCCGGGGTGGGGAGCTGGGCGGGAAGGGTGGCCCTGGGCCGAAACAGACTCTGACCCTCGGGGAGGAGCTCCGGGCCTTGGGCTGGCCCACCCACGCTGGGGAGAAATGAAGCCCCCTGAGGGGCGGGCGGGGGGAGCAGGGTGGGGAGGTCGGGGCTGGTAAGGGCCCCTCTGGGCTCAGGGACCGGCCACGGGGCTCCCGGGAGCTTCGGAGGGCCGCGGAGCTCGGCGCTGGGCTCTGTCTCCCCCGCGGCCCTGGGCAGTGGCTTGCGCCAGGACCTCCACCTGCCCCCTCCTGCAGACCCAGAGGCCGTCTGAGCTGGAGCTGACTCCGCGCCCGGCTCTGCGGCCTCCCCAGTGCTGGGCCCCCGAGGTAGGTTCCTCCAAGACGGAGTAGCAGAGCCCCTCCGGAGGGGAAGGGAGTCACGAGCGGCGGGCAGAGCAGGGGGGGACTGGCCTCGGCAAGGCGGCCTGGCTGAGGGGCCGGGAAAGTGGATCCCTCGGACCCCACCCGACCGTGCTGAAATTCAGATAGGCCGGGGCGTTGCCGCAGACCCACTCGGAGCGGGAACACAGAAGTGATTAGGCCTAAAAGCTCGGGCCATTTAGCTTTTATACGATTGGCGTCGAGGCCCGCGGTGCCCTCTGCTTTTTGCTATTTGATCATACATCGGTGCTCAAAATACTGTTCCTGGAATGGAGGGGCCCGGCAGGCCTCCCTGGAATGGAAACCAATTTGATTAGAGAGCAGTCAATTACCGCGAGGACGAGGCTGCCATCCGGCTCTGCAAAACATGGGAGACTCTCCGGGGACATGCCCACGGGGCAGGGGGGCTCCAGGAGGGAGGGGCCGGGGTGGGGGCAGGGCTGGCCTCCGCAGGGGCACCCCAGCCCCGCCCAGCACCCCAGGTTGGGAGGGGCGGAGGGGTCCCGAGCTCATTCCCTGCTTGGCCTTGGTAAGCGCTCGGTTTTCTCCTCCATAAAATGGGATTGTGCTGATGTCGCCTCTCAGGGTGTGGGGGCCTCAGAGGGCCACGCTCGCAGGGTGCACATTGGTGCCTGGTGCACGGTGTACGTGCAGTGAATGCTGGCCCGGGGGGGTCCTGTGAGGGCAAAGCAGAAATTCAGCTCCCAGCACACACACACTCAGAGCCCTGGGGGATTTCAGCTGGTGATTCTGTACCAAGAATCCAGGGAAAGCCAGCCTCCCGCAGAGGCTGGGTCTGGGCTATTCTGGGGTCCAGGCCCTCTCGGGCCTGTGTCTGGCCTCCACTTACTCCTGCATCAGAGATGAGCTGTTGCCTGTGTCGGGGGGTGGCCCGGCAGGGGGTGGCCCGGAGATCCCCGGGTAGGCCTGGCAAGGTGTGGGCCCCCCTCAGGACCTGCCCAGGCCTCCACCAGACCTGTGGAGGCACTGCCTCAGCAGTGCCTCTGTGCTGATCTCAAGGTGCCTGATGGAGGGGACAGAATGGGGACAGGAGATTTGCTCTGTCCATCCCCCCGGCCGGATGTCCTCGTGCAGTGAACAACCTGAAGGCAGGTACACTTCGGCCCTGCACTCAGGAGCCAGATGGGCCTGTGACAGGGTCCCAGCTCCATCCTCTGGCTGGAGGACTTTCTAAGTCACTTGTGTGAGGTGTTGTAAAATAGGGAGGACAGTTTCTATCTTGCTGCGGTGTCATGGGAATTAGAAATCACCCCTCCACTCAGTGTTTATAGACCATCGACTCGGTGCACCAAACTCAGCGGCCGGTGCATGGCAGTTGCCCCCAGACAGGAGCTCCAGCGTTCACAGTTTCGCTGGCCAAGGGGGACGCGGGGTCCACTGGGGGCACCAGCCCGGCACGTTCAAGGACAGGAGGCTAGCGTTCTGCAGGCGCACAGGGACTGTGGCCCCCGCGTCAGGGCCACGTGCGGAGGGCCTTCCCCGCGGCGGACACCACCCCTCCTCACACGCCCGAGAGAGAGAGAGAGAGAGAGAGAGAGAGAGAGAGAGAGAGAGAGAGAGAGAGAGAGAGGTGATGGTTTCCGTTTAACAGATGGGAAAATCCAAGGCTGCCAGAGCCTGGCTCCAGTCTCATGGCTGGTGACACTGAAGTGGTGCGGCCAAAGTGGAAAACAGCCTGGCAGTTCCTCCAAACGCCCAACACAGAATCACAATGTGACCCAGGAATTCCACTCCAAGGCTTACACCCCAAAGGCTTGAAGACAGATGTTCAAACAAAATGGCACACCGTTGTTCACTGCAGCATGTTCACAGTAACCCAAAGTAGAAACAAGCCACCTGTCCGTCAACAGATGAAGGATAAGCAAAGTCTGGTCCCTGCACACGATGGAATGTTATTCAACCGTAAAGAAGAAGGAAGGGCTGGTTCACGCTAGCCCGCGCATGGACCTTGAACACATGATGCTGCGTCGCGGAGACCGGACGCAACATCGTATGATTCCATTTATGTGAAATGTCCGGGATAGGCCAAGCAGGTCAGTGGCTGCCAGGGGCCAGGGGAGGGAGGGAAGGATGCAGTGACTGCTTGATGGGTACAGGGTCTCATTCTGGGGGGAAAGTTCTGAAACTAGGTAGTGGTGTTGACCGCACAACAGCCTAAGGAATGTACTTAATGCCACGGAATGGGGCAGTTTACTATGGTTAAAAATGGTAAATTTTATGTTTTGTGTAGTTTATTTATCACAATTAACAAAAAAAATCCTCATGGCCAGTGAGTGACGGAGCTGAGATGGGAAGCTGAGTCAGGCTGGCCCGGGCATCACCCTCCACCCAACGCTCCCCGGAATAGGGGCCCACCTCGCAGGTGGGGGTCCTGTCGACCCCAGGGGACGCTGTGACCGGGGGGACAGTGGGTTACTTTGCTTCCCAGGTGGGCGGCCCAGTGGAGGTGGGCTGTGCTTCTGCACTCATTGAACTCGTGTCTGATGAGAGGTCTGCTCTGCCAGAGCTTCAGGGTCAAAACAAAGGGCTGCAGGTGGCTGGCCCACGCAGGGGACACTATGATCACGGGAGGGAGCCAGGAAGGGGACGTGTGCTGCAGTCCGGGGCTGGCCCAGGGTGCTCTGATCCCAGGAGGGGCTACCTGACCCCCTTCCAGACCAGGGGTGACCGGGACGCAGTGGGGGGGCTTCCAGGGCAACTTCTAGAAACCTGAGGGGCAGGCCGGGCCACCAAAGTGGAGGCAATGCAGCCAGGCAGCAGGGGAAGGGGAGGAGGGACCGCAGGGTCCGCAGCGGGCCCACCCCCAAGCCCACGTCCACCCGTGAACCTCAGCCCGCCAGACTGCGAGAGGAAGCTGCTCCCGTCCCCCCAAGCCCCTCAGCCACCCGGGACGTGAGTGTCTTGTCCCCTTTACGGAGGGGTCTAAAGCCACATGGATGTTTGGAGGAGAAGCCAAGACCCGACCCAGGGCTCTGAGTCCAGCGCCCACGGACACCCATAACGAGTCCCAGAGACAGCCTGGCACCTGTGAGGGAGGGGCAGAGGGTCCGTGGGCGACCTGGACAGTGGCCGTGGGTCGGGAAAGGCTTCCTGCTGGCAGTGCCCCAGAGCGGCTCCGAAGGAGGTGAGGGCAAAGGCAGGGCCTGAACAAAGATGGGGCCCAGATCCAGCCGCTCCGGGTCGGTGGCCGAGTGAGCCTCAGCCCTGGAGAGACGGGATGCTCCCGCGGCCTCGAGTGCTGGGCCTGCGACATGCGCCTCTCCCCCCCGCCGTCAGACTCCTCAGCTGGCTCTGGGGCCGTGGCGCCGCGGGCCAGCCCGGGCGGGAGGAGGGGCCACCCCAGGAGTGGCAGCTGTGGGGTCAAGCCCAGCACCTTGGTGCGCCGTGCTGCTGTGAGTCACGTGCTCCCTGCGTCTGTACTGAGAGAGTGGAGCAGACCGTGGGCCAGCAACACTTTAAAGTAAGGATTCCAGAAGCACGTTCGCTTTAGATTTAATAAGACAGTTACTGTTCGGAAGTGAAAGACCCATTGATTGTTCTCAGAGAATTGAGGCGCGGCCGTACCACGTCCAATCACTTACCACGTTAATTGCAGGGATGCTCGGGAGGGCGTGTAGGGACGGGGGCGGCTTTCCCATCCGGGCACCCCGTGGCCCCCACTTTGCATGGGCCTCAGTTTCCGAAGCCCTGTCCCCCCGTCCTCACTCCAGAGCTGAGCACAGCTCCCGTGCTTGAGCCCCACGAGCGACAGTTGCCACCCTTGGGCGGGCCTGGTGGATGCCATGGAATCCTCCAGAAGCAGCTCTCACTTAGTTCGTTTTGCAGGAAAGGAGACCGAGGCCCAGAGAGGGAAAGGGACTCGGTTCAGGCCCCTCTGCGTGGCTGGCTGGCTGGCTGGCTGGCTGGCTGGGGGGGCGGCGGGGGGACACACAGTGGCCCGGAGGAGATGGGCCTGGGAGGGGACCTGCGGGGCGTTGGCTGGGTGGACACGGAGCCTGGTGAGCAACGCTTTGCTGAGCACGGGCCACTGGGGGGAGCGGGACACCCCCAGCACCCACCTCCCCCGGCTCTCCCTCCTCCTCCCCGCCGTCCTGCCTCCCCCGTGGGAGAGGAAGGGGCAGTTCCGGAGTACTCCCCGACCTCAGCCCCCAGAGCCCCCCACTGCCCCCCAAACCAGGGGCTGGAAGCTGCTAAGTGCTTGATGATCTCTTGTGGCCGCGATAAATCTGGTCACTTCGTCCCTCCTGAGACAGAGGGGAGGGCCCTGCGGTCTCCACACTGGAGGAAACTAGCTCTCTGACCTCCACCAGGTTAACGCCCCGCGCCGCGTTTCCTGTAACTGGCAGCCGCGCTATTAATAATCTATACTAATCTATCAGTTGGCCCTAAAAGCGAACGTTTATCAGCTGCTTCAGGAGGACAGGAGCGGCCTCGGTGGGTGGCCCGGAGGGGAGGCTGGGGACGCGGGACCCACCTGAGGCCTGCAGCGGGTCTGCCAGCGCTGGCCGCCGGACCCCTGGAGCGGGGCTTCCAGGGACACAGTTAGGTCCAGTGTTTCCTCTGTGAAAGGGGCTGATTGGCTCGGTGCTGGCCTCTCGCCCTTGGTCCCTCCAAGAAAGGACCGTGGGGTGAAGGAGCCGGAGAGCCAGGAGGGAGGCAGCTGCCCTTGGTGTCTACCAAGCAGGACCCCAGAGCAACGGCAGAGTGTGGGCTGGGGGTCTGCGCCGCAGCAAGGTGGGCGCCCCGAGCGTCTGTCACCCCTGGCTAGGGTGGCCAGATTTATCAAATGAAAATGCGTAACACCTTGTTAAAACTGAATTTCACGCTCACCAGAAATAATTGTTTTAGTATAAGTATGTCCTACGCAGTTTGGGGACGTACCTATAGTTTATACTTTAAAAAATCACGGTTTATTTGAAATGGGGATTTAACTGGGTATTCTGTATTTTATCTGGCTCCTCCCGGGCGGCAGTGCCCGTCTCTGCGCCGCTAGCCCTTCACCCCCTGCGGTCGGGCCTCCCAGCCTCCCCTTCCGTCTTTCTCTCCCTCCTCTGCTCCACCCCCCACCCCCACCCCACGTGGGAGTCCCACACCCTCCGGGCTCCCCAGGGAGCTTCAGGGGGTCCTCCTTCCCTCCAACACTGCCAAGGAGGCCAGGGCTTGGACGGGATCCCAGGCAGTCTGAGGGCGGCGGAGCCGCTCCACACCTGAACACGCACGCGCGCGCACACACACACACACACACACACACACACACACACGGGCTGGAACACTCAGGGAGACCGAGGCCCCCAGGCACCCCCCTGCACAAGGGGCGGGTGTCAACGGGCACCCACCCGCCCACCGTGCAGTGCCGCGGGGGCCTTGGTGGAGAGTGGTGAAGGCGGATCCTGGGACCCAGAGGGTCTGCTCTAATTCCTTCCCAGGACGGGGCGGTCAGCCCACCCCCGCCAGGGAGCCCACCTGGGGGAACCCCGTCACAGGGCTCCAAGGCCCCCAGATCTCTCCCAGGGGCCCACGGTGATGCCCGGCCCCGCAGCCCAGGCCGGCCCCGCCCTGTCTCTGCCTGCTGGGGATCTGCTGTGGGCACTGCTCCCTTCTTCTGTTTAACCAGCGAGGTTTCAGCTGGGAAACTGTCGTCCGCAGTCTGCAAACATCCCTTCCCGCTCCCCCGTGCCGCCTGCCAAGCGCCGCCAGCCGCCAGCTTGGCTCACAGTTGGCTCACGCAAGCTGCCCGGCCTGGCACCGGGCTCCCGCCGGGCTCCCTGGGGGGCTGGCTGGGGAGGGCTGTCCCCACTGCACTCGGGGCCCTGCAGCCTCACGACGGAGCTCCAGCCCCCCGTGTCCCCCCAGGGGCCTCTGCAGTCCCTGAGGCCCCACAGGCCCAGGAGGAATCGGGACCAGCCCCCTCGCTGGGAGACACCGTGGGAGGAATTCCAGAACTACGGGGAGACGGTAAATCTGGGAAGCGCTGAGCAGCGGGTGTCACCGAGCCTTGGGGACAGGCTGCCTCTTGAGGTCAGCCCTGCGCCAGGGCCCCAGGCCCTCCGGCAGTCCTGGTCTGCTCTCGGGTCCCCTCCACTGGCCCCTCGTGGCCGATCAGGGTCATAAGCACCTGGGGTTCTCTGGGGTGTCCCTTTCCCTGTGCAGACACTGATACCGGGACCCACTTTGGCCAGAGGAAGGGGTGCAGCCCCGGGACCCTTCTCATCGGGAGCCCGGGCCGACGCCTCCTGTGCTGAAGGGGCTTTCCCCATCCTTTTGGGAAAGGTGCGGCCTCCACGCCCGAGTTGGACCCAGGCGCTTGCTGGCAGGGCAGCCTCTGCGGGCCCAGAGCCCGGGCCCCACCGGCTCCCCCGGTGCCCAGACCACACCTGGTCCTGCAGACCCCGTCTCCCCAGACCCTCTGCTGGCAGGAGCTTTGGAGCCCCACTGGAGCCCCCCAGCCTCCGAGCTGCTCCCAGGCCCCCAGGAGCCCCGCGGCAGCTCTCAGACTCAGTCTTCAGAAATGAGTTGCGCAATTTAAAATTAATAATCGTGCTGTCTCGTGGCCTCATAATTAAGTGTCTCTTCATCCCGATTATTGTCAGAGAGTGATTTGTTGCTCTCTGGGCAATAAAAATCAACCTGCTTTAGGCAGGAGCCTGGGGCAGCCGGTATCCCCGCCCCCAGCTGCAGCCAGGAGCCCAGAGGAGGGGCCGGTGCCCACCTCTCCGGCTGGGGGACCCTCGGCCTTGGCTCCGAGGTGACATTTGGGGGCTGACAGGCGGGGCGAGGGGCAGGGGGTGGGGAACTGCGGGGGCTCAGGGTTCAACGAGAGAGTGTGGGTGGCTCCAGGCGTGCCCCGACCGTGCATATGCGCGGGAACAGGTCACATTAAGACGGAAGGGCAGGGACTTCCCTGGCGGTCCAGTGGTTAGCACTGCGCTTCCACTGCAGGGGGCACGGGTTCAATCCCTGGTCGGGGAGCTAAGATCCTACATGCCGCGCGGCGCAAAAAATAATTAAAAAAAAAAAAAAAAAAAAAAAAAAAGACAGAAGGGTGGCTTTTGGGGCTGGGGGAGGTGCTGCAGGTGGGGTGCACATGGGGGTCTTGGGCCTGCTAGTCTTGGCTCTTCCATCAGGAGCCCCACTTGGGCCTCAGTTTCTCCACCATCAGAAATGGGGTGACGATCTCCACCCTATCCCGGCTCCTGGGTGGGAGGGACAGAGGGGGTTCTGCCCAGCGGTGGGAGGAGCCAGCGATGTGCCCCGCCCCCACACAGTAGACCTTGTAGCACTTCCAGCCACTGGCCGGGCACTGGGGGCCAGGGCCACCTCGCCTGCTCCTGCAGTCCCTCCCTGAGTGTGTCTGGGTGCCCGCCTCCTGGGGCCCCTGGTTTGTGAGCCAGGTCACTGGAGAGCCACCCCGCAGGGTCCACTGAGGCCCACGCCTCCTGTGTGTCCAGCACAGGACGATTGCAGAGCCCCCCGCTCCCAACCAGGAGAGGATGTGCCCGTTAGTTTTTGCAAGTGTCGGTGGAGGACAGTGAGGCCCAGAGGAGCTGCACGTGGCGCTCAGGTCCCAGGGGAGACGGGCGGACCCTGCCTGGGCGCCAAAGCCAGAGGATGGGGCTGCTTGTCCCATGACCTAGGGGTCACGCCTCAACGTCCTCACGGACTCCAAGGGGCCCTGGAGAGGAGGAGGATCCCTGGGCGCTGACATTAGTCAGCCTGCCCCCGACGCTCTCGCCCGGGCCGAGGCTGGCAGGGGTCTGAGCCCATGGCCCGTCCCACACCCGCAGATCCAGCCCCAGGCCCAGGGCTTGGCTATTTTCCTTTGAGCATTTAAAAAATTAGGTCAAGGGGTTTCCCTGGTGGCGCAGCGGTTGAGAGTCCGCCTGCCGACGCGGGGGACGCGGGTTCGCGCCCCGGTCCGGGAGGATCCCGCGTGCCGCGGAGCGGCTGGGCCCGTGAGCCGTGGCCGCTGGGCCTGCGCGTCCGGAGCCTGTGCTCCGCAACGGGAGAGGCCACGGCGGTGAGAGGCCCGCGGACCGCAAAAAAAAAATGAGGCCAAAACGCACATACAGAGATTTTTGCGAGGGAGGAGAAAGTGTGAAATAATGAGCTAGCAAAAGAAATTTGGTCCAACATCATCTTCTAACAAGAATTGACTTTAAAGTGATGGTTATGAGCCATATTTCCTTTCAGGAGCAGTTAAAGATGCCTCGGAAGGTGAGGCAATTCATTTTTAAGTTTATGCTGAACATTATAGCACAGCGAGCCATTAACGAGGTGGAGGCATTAACCTTCCTGTGCTTGGCAAACAGCCGCGGACACTCTCCAGACGGGCCCAGCACCAGACTCCACCCGGCGCCTGGCCTGGCCTGCGGGTTCCCGAGCCCCGGGAGGCAGAGGACGGGGTTGGCTGGGCTGCCCAGACCTTCCTGTCACTGCGTGTCCGGCAGCTCGATAGACAGGCGAGGGTCCGGTGGGGTGCAGGGCTCAGTCTGGGGAGGGCTCAGAGGTCAGGTCGGAGGCCAGAGGCGGGCTGGCGGGCCCCTGCCAGGGCCCTGTCGCTGACCTGTGGACCGGAGCCGCGGCGCCCTGGCCCGCTGGGACACCGCCCGGCTCCAGGCCCCGGGACCTGCACAGCTGACGTCCTGGCGCGGGAGGGAGGGAGCGGGGAGCACTTGGAATGCCTCCTCCCATCACCCCGCCTTCCCGGTGCTGCTGTGCTGGGCTCAGGGTCACGGGGCAGGGCCAGCACTCCCGCCTGTCTCTGGGCCTCAGTCCCCCCCACCTGGGGGTCCTCTCCCACCTTTACCTGCTGCTGGCATCGGCCGGGCCAGGGACGCTACTCCAACTACAGCTCAGGGGGCCCCGGGGGCCAGGTGGGGGCCGCGTGGGACTTTCCCTAGCCTCGCGCCCCCCCACCCCGCCTCGAGGTACACCCGATGCTCCCTCCGCAGTGCCCGGCTTTCCTCGGAGGGGGCCGGGGTGGCGGGAAAAGGGGTGTGAGTGAGCGTCTCGTGGCCGCAGAGTGACGGTGTCTCAGACCCTGACGCCTGAGCAGGAGGCGGCCTTGAGTTGGGGATCAGGCACAGTTTAAGCAGGAGGGCAGCCCGGGGCTCGTGGTCGGGCTGCGGGACAGGCCTGCTCCTGGCCGGCTTTCTTGGCCTTTGGACAAGTTCCCTGGGCCCAGGCGGGAGGGACGCCCGCTGCGATCGCGCGCGCCTCACGCAGCTCTTATCTGGCATCGTCGGGTGGGAGGGCCCAGCATTCGGGGTTAGTGCATTTCCTGAAACCCGGCCCCTTTGAATACTAGACCCCGTGAAACTGCTTTTGTTGGAAGCCCTTCTAAAAGCCGCCTCCTGGTGCCCCGCCTGCGCAGGCGGGCCCGCCAAGCACCGTGGACAGCTCACCCTGGGGCAGGCCCAAGTTCCAGCTCCTCCGTCCCTCCGTCTGTGTCCTGCAGCCCCCTCTGCTCCTCAGCCATGGGTGGGCGCCCGAGCCAGAGACCTAACTCAGCCTGAGAAAGTCTCTCGGGTGTGGGCCGGCCCTTCGCCTCACATCTCTGGACGCTTCCCGTCTGGAGCCCTGAGGCAAGCTCCCCCGTCCAGGCCCTGCTTCCCGAAGCAGCACCCAGGCCCCTCCTCCCCCCGAGCGAGGGTTCGGGTGAGGCTGTGCACGCCCAGGGCCTGCCTCGGCCCCTCCTCCCTCCCAGGGCAGGGGGTACCGGTGGAGAGGGGGTCCCGGGGGCCCCCGGGATTTGCCAAGGGGTTCTCCCAACGAGACTCAGACGGATCTGAGGTGAGCCTGCAAAGTCTCATGCCTGTAACTTTAAATTAAAAGAGCCATGTGCGGTTTATGGGTTCTCCCAGCAGCTCAGCGAGGCAGCCCCATAAAGATCATATTATAGTACAAGCTATTACGCGCCGAGTTGACTATATATACTTTTCTAAATGGTTCGGCAAACAGCAGCCTACTTATGGGCAGGGAAGGAGAACTGGTTCATTTGGGGTAACAAATGATCCTCGATTTGATTTTAAATGCAATGACGGCCAAATTTATTTCTTATTTAATCACTTCCCCGTGCCGTTGAGAGCAGGGTGATATGAAACTCTACAACGCGGAGCAGACTCTAGAATCAGCCGAAAGAGGCAAGCGAATAGATTATGTTTATAGGACAGAGGGAGACTGTGGAGTGCAGCGCATAACCAGAATGGGTATCTTTGTCATTTATACAGTAGGTTATATCATCATTTCTTCCTGCTTCCAAGTTTTCAGTAATAAAAATATAGGCAATGTGAGTCTCTTTGCATTACAGATAAACCATCTTGATTCTTTATTAAATATTTTTATTAATCTGAAGGACTGCAAAGCGTTCTTGCCGATAAATCAGGCATGGAGCAGTCATCTCCCCTCTGCTGGCTCTCTGAGACGCAGCCTCGTTTAACAGCCCGCAACCCCAAGGAAGCAGGTTTCCATATTCATGGCCCAGCGCCCCTCTGCCCCCGTTTATGGCCATGTGCACCCGGCAGAAGTGGCGCTAACAGGATATTTGTTCTTCAATATCCAGTCAGTTTGGGTGATCGCTCCGCAGTCCTCAGTTTTGTGCCTGTTTAATCGGGAATTACTACTCCGGTGTCGCTTGCAGGTGTCGGCTGGGGCAGGAGGGCCCTTTCGGCCCTGCTGAGGGCTGACAGGAAGCTGGGGGGGCGGGTCTCGGGGGCTCCGGGAGAGGCGTCGGCCCGGGCAGCTCCCAGCAAGTGTTTGGGGCCCAAGAGACCACGGAGGCCACCTGGGCGTGAGGTGGAAGACAGGCCAAGGGTCAGCTTCAGCGGGGGACCCTGGTCCCGGGGGTGGGGACAGCCAGGGTGGGGCCTCTCAGGAGCAGAGGGGCCAGCTCCGGCCCGATCCCCCTTCCTGGCTGGCCTGGGCTGAGCTAGCCTGTCCTCCCACCGTGGTGAGGGACGTGGGTGAGAGCGGACTGGCTGGGGTCACCAGTGCGGGCAATTTCTTGCTGGAAAGTTTCTTTCCCAGCCTCTGCCGTGGACCCAGCCGGAGCCAGGAGGGTCACCTTGCTGGGAAGCTGTAGGAGGTGGTGGTCCCTCGACCCCCACCCCGCGTGTCCTCCGTCCACCCCCCCCCGACTTGCTCGCTCCCCGGGGGCTGGTCAGCTGTGCTTCCGGCTGAATCGCAACGGTAGGGACCCTTCCTAGGGGTCCTGAGGGGGGTCTGCTCTTGGACGGGGGGCAGATCTTGGTCTGCCCCAGCTCAGGGTGGCATCTGGGAGCGGTGGTGGCTGGGCCAGGGCCTGAGGGGACCCCGAGGGTCTCCCAGGCTGGAAGGGGGTTCGAATGACCAGTGTCCCCGTGAGAGCCTGAGACGTGCAGAAGGGGGCAGAGCCAGTACCAAACCGGGGTCAGCCCTGAGACCCGAGCTGGCCAGACCCAGAGGAAGGAGGGGTGACCTGGAACCACCGCCCAGTGCAGCCCAGGCGGGTCGGTGGGCTCCTGGCACCCCACTGTCCAGGGCAGGTGGGACCCACCTCCGTCGCCTCCTTGGCTTACAGGCCGGCCGGGCGTCCTCGGGGCCTGCGCTGCGGACGGTGCGTGTCTGGAGGTGGGCAGTGCCCGAGAACTCGGCAGCAAGTGCCCCGGGGGGGTGGTGGGGAGGGCCAGGGCAGGCGGGCTGCCTGGCCGGGCACCAAGGGAACGCCGTGTTCCCAGCGCCTCCCGGGCGGGGACCCTTCTAAACGCAGCGCGTGTGGTCCCCGGTGGCCGGAGTCCAGTGATGCTGGGGCGGGGGAGGGGAGGGAGAACGGGGTCGGCTGTGGGCTCGTCCGTGGCTGTCCCGAGGGGCAGGGGCGCCCCTCATGGCAGAATCATCTGACTGAGGTGGGGCCTCTCAGAAACCCACCCCCTCCCTGAAAGTCCTGGTGTTGCTGGAGGGCTAGGGGGCGAGTAGGGGTAGGAGGTTAGCCGATTAATTTTAAGGAGCCACACCCCTCTCTGGGCTTCAGTTTCCCCTCCCCTTAGTGGCCTGGCCCCCGAGGCAGGTGTGGCGCCGCGTGAGTGGCAGGGATTTGCGGGTGCAGCTGCATGTGCGGGGCCGAGGTCACGAGGTCACGGCACTCTGCCCGCCCCGCCCCCAGTTTCCAGCTCACCGCCCACCCGGACGGCCGTGGCAGGGGGCGCCCTGGTCTTGAACAGACTTGCTCCACTCTCGCACCCCACGTCACAGAGGGCCCCCCGCTTCCAGCCCCCCCCAGCCTGAGTGCCGGCTCACCCCAAAGGCTCTGGTGCGGGACAAGGGCTGGCGGCCCGGGCCTTCGCTCAGGTTTGACTTCACGTCGTGAGACGTTCTGCCCTTTACCAGGCGCGCCGCGTCCTTCTCCTGGGATCCGCCCCCACCGACAGCCTGCCGGGGAGGCGGGGCCGGGCCCATCTCTAGTTCAAAGCTGGGAAGACGAAGTCTGGGCGGAGAGAAGCATCGGCTGGCGGGGCTTGGCCCCTGCAGCCTCCGGTGCAGGCGCCTCTGTCGGACGTGAGCCCTCTGTGGAGGGCAGACCCTTGAGTGTGCATTGGCCCCGGGGGGTGGGGAGAGGGGAGAACCAGCTCAAGTCCCTTACCTGGTGACCGAGAGCCCCTGGGGACGCCCGGCTTGGCCTGAGGCCGCCTGTGTGTCAGCCGAGGTGGCAGAGGCGGAATGCTGGCTCTTCCTGGTCACGCTCAGCGTGTCCTCGGGCCAGACCTTCAGGCCTGAGTTTCTCCCAAGGGGTGCGTGGCGGTGACGCTGCAGAGCCAGGCTGGGGTCTCTGAGGTCTCAGCCGCGGAGGCGGGGGGCGACCCAGGGCACCTCTCGGGCAGGCGAGCCCCTGCGGGGAGACCCCTCTGGAAGAGGCCGCTCATTCCCGGAAAGAAATGGATTTTGTTTCGTTCAAGTCACGCCTGCCGGCGGTGTATCTGCATATGATGCCTCTCAAAGGGCTCTCAGCAGCTCTGGTTTGCGGGATGTTACAGTAGGAGTTTGGAAACTTTCCAGACGCTCTAAGGCACCATGAGGGCTAGGGGCTGCTCCTGGGGGGCACAGGGCCAAGGCCGGTATGGGGCCCCCGGCCCCTGAGAGCTGGGGCCTGGCCAGGTGGCTTTGCCCGCCACCACCCGCCCCGACCCCCCCGGATGAGGGTGCAGGAGTCTCCTCGGCGGGCCCCCTCCCCGGGCCCAGCCCCCCTCAGCGACACCTGTGCTGAGCTGATGACAGCTGGGTGTGGAAGCAGGTCAGCCAAGGCTCTCCCGGGGGGTCAGGGGGCCTGGGACCGCCCCCTCCGCCTGCATCTCGGGCTCGCCCACCTCCCCCAAGGGTAGGGTGCCTTCCTGGGAAGTGACAGAGCCTGTGGCGGTCAGTGAGGGTGCAGGCAAACAATTCCGCATTAAAAGGGAGGGAATCCTGACGCCGTAGAGCATGGATGGACCTGGAGGATGTCGTGCTGAGTGAAATGAGCCCGACGCAGCAGGCCAGATCCTGTAGGATCCACTCACAGGGAGCCCTAGAGGAGTCACATCCACGGAGACAGAAAGTAGATGGCGGGGCCGGGGCTGGGGGGGTGATGGGGAGTGAGTGTCTAGTGGGGACAGAGTGTCAGTTTGGGAAGACGAGAAAGTTCCGGAGGCGGACGTGGGGATGGCTGCACAATGGTGAGAACGTGCGTGATGCCCCTGAACTGTACTCTTAAGAGTGGTCGAGACGGTGGATTTTATGTTATGCATATTTTCCACCAGAAGAAAACAAAGGGCCGTGCGGGGCACTGAGACGAGGAGGCTGTTGGCTGAGGAGACCTGAGGTGGGGGCGGGGCAGGTGGGCAGGGCCGAGGGGGCAGGGATCCAGGTATCACCAGGAACAGGCTCCGAGGGGGCGGGGCCAGGCGGCGAGGGGCGGGGCCAGGACTCTGCCTTGTTCTGACCCGCCTGCAGATGAAGAGGTCTCCTGGCTGCTGGGCAAAGGAGAATGTTCTGCTAGACCCGCGGGGGCCACGGGGAGCCCTAGAGGGGCCACAGCCACGGGGACAGAAAGTAGATGGCGGGGCCGGGGCTGGGGGGGTGATGGGGAGTGAGTGTCTAGTGGGGACAGAGTGTCAGTTTGGGAAGACGAGAAAGTTCCGGAGACGGATGTGGGGATGGCTGCACAACAGTGAGAAAGTGCTTGATGCAAGAGAACTGGACCCTTAAAAATGGTTAAAATGGTAAATCTTGTTATGTGTATTTTACCACAATTTTAAAATCTTTAAATATATGTTTAAAAAATTCCCGGGGGAGAGAAAAGCACCCACGTTGGTGGAGTATGTTAAAGGACACAGGAGCCCTGAAAGCCACCCCCCACCCCCCGGGGCCAAAGCTGGGACAGTAAAAAGCAAAAAGTAATGCAGTGTGTCCTCCAAAGTGCGAAACAAGCGTCCGCATGAGCACACGGCCGTAGAGAGATGGCTGAATAGACACAGAAAGGGGAGATGAGGGGCAGCCCTCCGTGCAGAGCCCCAGATAATACATGCAGACACGCTGGGGGGCAGGATACCCCCCGCCAGGAGTGGGCTGTGCGCAGACTCCTTCCAGAGGATAAAACATGCAGAGGGAGGGAAGGAGCGATGCACTGGGAGACGCCTGACAACACCTCAGCCAGTGACCAGGGTTACCATCGGCAGTGACAGGTCGTGGTGACGGCCTGCACCCCTGGCTCCATGGCGCGAGAAGGGCACCTCACCTCTGAGGTCTCCCCCAGAGCCGCCACCCCAGTCCAGTCAAAACATCAGACAAAGCCTAACAGAGAGACCATCTACGAGATCCTTGCCCAGTCCTCCTCCAGTCAAGGTCATCAAAAGCCGGTGAAGTCTGAGAAGCTGTCACAGCCCAGAGGAGCCCCAGGAGACATGAGGACCAACTGCCATGTGGGTCCTGGGACAGGAAAGGGACTTAGGTGAAAACTAAGGAAACCTGATAAAGGATGGACTTCAGTTCATTTAAAAAAACGTATTCCTGGGGAGTGCCAGGCAGCTCTCGGGTAAGATGTGACCTTGGGCGAGTCGTGGCCTCACAGGCTGGACGCCTGGACCAGGGCCTGTGCAGGTCCCTCCAGCCCCAGACCCCAGGACACTGCGCGGGTGGGGACAGGGCAGCCTCCCCACCCAGCATCCTCCCCGCGGCCCGGAGCCATCACGCACGCCTCCACCTGTGTGTCTGAGGCCCTGTGGCGTGCAGGACCGTGAAGGAGTGGGCGGCGTCCATCACGGTGGAGGGCAACCTCGTCTAGGACACGTGGCGTTTTGGGGCCTTCAGGGAGGAGAGTCAGGCAGACGGAGGGCTGAGTGGGCTGGCGCTCCGGAGGGCGTCCAGAGAGAGAGTGACCGGAATAACCACATTTTAACCCATCAACGTGTGGACCGTTTTGTTATGAAAAACACCAGAAAGCCATTAATATAAATCATGAAATATTCAGCAAGGAAGTCGCTTAAATGTCTCGTGTTCCCAGAAACGGTGCCGGATGCTTCCTGTATCAGGGGCACCCAAACATCAGCTCTTTCGTGCGTCTTCGGAGGCTATTATCTCAGGACTGGGAAGTGTTAGATCATCGCCTAGGGTGGGGTGGACGCCGGGAGAGGGAAGTGAGGCGCTGCCGGGGCAGCGGCCACAGCCCCTCCACGTAGCCACGTCCACGTGCTCTCTGGCCCCCGGGCCCCCCGCCAGCCGCCCCCGTGATCCCGGTTCACATGGAGGGACCAACCCCTGGGCCCCCGTGTCTGTCTTCAGAGGACACGGGTGGCTGGTAGAGCCTTGAGCACTGCCGGCCTCTGGTGGCCTGGCCACCCCATGCCTTCCCGGCTCCCGGCCACCTGTGTGGGCCGCCCAGCACTAACGTCCTCCCGGGACGCGCCCTCCTGCCTTCAGCGACGCCGACAGTAGAGAAGCCACCACGCTCTCACGCTCGCACTTTGCTGGGCTCCTTACAGGCAATCTCTCGTTTCACCCTGACCGCCATCTCAGATCCCATGCTCAGCTGGTGACCATCCAGATGAGGATTTGGATCCAGATCTTTCTGGCTCCAGAATTGTGCTCTCAGCCATCTTCCTGCCTGCCTCTGAACAGTTCCTGTGGCAGAAACACAAGACGAAGCAAAACAAAAAACACCAGGCGGGGGAGAAGAGGAGGATGTGCCCGTTGGGATGGCTTCTGTCAGACAAACAGAAAACAGCGAGGCTGGTGAAGATGCGGAGAAGCTGGCAACCTCGTGCGCTGCTGTTGGGAATGGAAAATGGTGCAGCCGCTGTGGCAAACAGTATGGAAGGTCCTCAAAAAATTGCACAGAGAGTTACCGTATGACCCAGCAACCCCGCCTCTGGGTAGGTACCCAAGAGACTGGAAAGCAGGGCTTGGAGAGATATTTGTACACTGATGTCCAGAGCAGCGTTATTCACAATAGCCAAAAGTGGAAACAACCCAAGCGTCCACTGAAGGAGGAATAGATAAGCAAAATGTGGTCCACCCGTACAAAGGAAATTATTCAACCTTGAAAAGGAAGGAAACCCTGACACAGGCTACAACGTGGATGAACCTTGAGCACGTTATGCTCAGTGAAATGAGCCCAACACAGAAGGACAAATACCGTGTGATTCCACTCATGTGAGGGCCCTAAAGGAGTCAAACCCGTAGAGACGGAATGTAGATGATGGGGCCCAGGGGCCGGGTGAGGGGAGGGAGGGTGAGCGTTTAATGAGGACAGAGCGTCAGCCTGGGGAGACGAGAAAGTCCTGGAGGTGGAAGGTGAATGAACGTAATGCCACTTAACCGCGCACTTAAAAATGGTTACAACGGTAAATTTTATGTTATGTGTATTTTACCACAATTTTAAAAATAAATGAAAAGAAGATAAAGATGGTGAAGAGTGTGGATGAAGAGGCTGTGTGTGTCCAAGGAGTGATGGTGAGACAGGCAGCCTGTGGTCAAAAGGGACAAGGGCGGCCAGGAGGGCGGCCGGGGCCATGGGAGTGTTTCAGCACCTCGGAGAGAGACACCGCACCTGGACCGCCAGGAGGGAACGTCTGGACTGGGTCCAGGAGGAGGAGGTGCTGGGCCCTTTCTGAAGGCAGCCTGCTCCTTGCTCTGGTGGAAATGGGCGGGTGGGCAGATGCTTGATGAGACGTCCCAGGACTTTGCACCTCTGGCTCCACAGGGCTCCCCTGGGAAGGGGTGGGGAGGTGTCTCTTCCTGAGGCTGCTCTCGGGAGGGCGGCTCCAGCTCCTCGTGGGGAAAGGGCTGCTGTAAAAGCCCTCGGGGAGCCGGGTTCCATCGCTCAGCGCCGACCCCAGTGACCTTGGGGAGCCTCCTGCCCCTCTGTGTCCCTCCTGACTCCACCCTCGGCCACTGGGGCTTCTTGGAACCGGGGGTCCGCCCATGACAAGGGCAGGACAGGGAGGAGGGGAGGTCTGGTTTCTTTTCTTGTGTGCGCCTGGCCTGAGACCTCCTTACACCAACATTCTCGCCAGGGATGGTGTGGCCCCCAGGCCCCCTGGGAGCTCATTGCTCTTGTCACAAGGGGACGAGGGGTATGCTACTGACCACATGTGTGAGCCAGCTCTGCCCCCTGAAGGACAGCCCCTCCCCTACAGAGCTGATGGTGTCCGTGTGAAAAATCAGCTGCAAGTCTCACAAATGCCGTTTCAGCAAAGAGCACACAGCCTTCCGGAAACTGAGCCTGGGGGCGGGGCGTGTGGCGGACGCAGCCACTGAGATCCTCTGTGACAAGATTCCCAGGGACAGTGAAAGACGTCCCGTTACAGTAAAACTCCTCCGGTCCTGATTCAACAGTTTCCAGGGGGCGTCACTGATGCCATATGTGTGCACAGCTGTCCACACGTGGGCTTGTGCTTTGCCCACGGCGGGCTGTGGGGAGGGTGTACAGGGAGGGTGAGGGGACCGTCGTCTGAGCCCCTTAGAAGCGTCACACCCACAGGGTGTTGACCTTATGCGTTCGCCCCACCCCCGGGCCTGCGTGGCAGCACTTTGGTGGCCTGCAGAAGGCACCGTGGGTCCCGGGAGGTCAAATCCCACTTCTTTACCCGTTGTCTGTATCACTGTTCTGGACAGCGCACTTGTGACACAATTCTCCGTGAGGCAGGCGTTCTATTAGTGGACCGCACTTCGTAAACCACAGTATTTACCTCTGTCAGGGTGAACCCTCCGATATCAGTTCATTCATTCTTTCTTTCTTTCATTCATTCAAAACAAACAGAAACTTGGCGACCACCTGCTCTCACAGGAGCGCTGATTTAGGGGCTGGGGTCCAGGAAGCAAGATGACCTGTCCTCAGGGGACAGGGGCAGAAGTAAATGTGGGGACACAGGAGACCTGAGCTCTGATCCCAGAGGACATGAGCTGGGGGGACACCCACAGGGCCCGAACCCCAGCCTGGTGGGGGGCCAGCCAGGATGCTGGAGTTGAGTCTTGGGGGCCGGAGAAGCTGGGGAGGGGGCTCTGCGGGGCAGAGGGTGAGAAAGCCCAGGGTGGTGAGGAGATGGGCCTGGGGTGCAGGGCTGGGCCTCCTTGGTGGCCAGCCTGGAGGAGGCACCCCTCAGTCGGCAGGGTCGGCTGTGGTGGGGTCCTCCGGGGGTCCGTCTGGTGACAGGCCGGGGGCAGGGAGGCTGGCGATGGAGAGGCACCGGCTGGGAAGAGAGCCCTACCCGCCGGCTGTCCAGCGCCTCTCTGAAGAGGAGCTCCTTCTACAGGAAAATTAGGGAAGGGAGTCAGGACATCTGATCCTCCACTTAAACACGTGCTTGGTGAATTGCTACGGTTTATTGGGCGCTTGGAACGGCCTATAATTGCATCAGGCGACAGGAATCGCACTGGGAGGACGCTCCCGGGGAAGCTGCCGGGCGGCACTGCCCCCCGTTCACCTCTGGGGTGTCACTGTCTCTGCTATGTGCAGACAGAAGATCCAGACTTCAGGCCAGCCCTCCCTGGTCACCGTCTCTCCAGACCTGAGGAGGTAGAGAGGGGCAGGAGAACACAGGCTCTGGCATTAGCCTGGGGCCAAAGCCCAGCTCAAGGCTCCCATTTCACAGATGAGGAAATTGAGGCCCAGAGAGGTGAAGTAACTCGCCTAAGACCACACAGCATCAGGATTGGAACTGGCACGTGTCTGACTCCACAGCGAAGCTTCCCACCCTCTTACCTGGCTCACAGACGGTGACGCACCTGCGGCCCAGCCCACGGAGTGGCCGCAGAGACACAGAGCAGAAGTGCGGGCCTGCTTAGAAACTGTGGAGTGCCGGGCAGAGGAGCGGAGGGTGCGGCCCATTAACATCATTCAGCGACGGTCCCCTGGGCTGACTGCACATCTGGAGCCACTGGCGGGAGGCCTGACGCCCCCTCCCTATCCCCTACGGGGCAGCGACCCGCCCCCGGGGACTGTCTGGCTAACCAGAACTGTCACCACCATTTCATTATTTTAGGGCCCGGAAAATTACTATTCATGACAGTAAACTTAAAGGTGAAATAATAAGTCTGTCCTTTCAAAAAGCAAATTGCTACGCCCGAATATTCATGAGCTGTGACTTCACGGGAAATGGCAGCAGCCAGGGGATGATCATTTGGTTAAGTCAGCAGCTGAGGAATTTAGGGAGATGCTCTTGTCACTCTGAGGAAATGGGGGATGAATACTTTCCTGTTTGTGGGGCCCTTAACAGGCGCATTTTTAATGTACTAATTAATTAACCTTGGGACCACTCACATTCCCAGGAGGCGGAGGCCTCCGCTCCTCGAGGGCGGGTGCAGCCAGGCAGCACCGACCTCCGGGTGGGGCCAAAGCTGGTGAAGGTCGGTGGGCAGCTCTAGGCTAGGGACGTGCCCGCCCCCCCCGCTCGTAAATGCCCACGACTTCTCAGTTGGGGCTTGAGTCCCCCCAAAACTCACATCCACCTGGAAGCTCAGAATGCCTTTATCTGGAAGTCAGGTCTTTGCAGACGTAATCAGTCAAGGATCATCCTGGATTTAGGGTGGATCCTCAGTCCCGGGTTTAGGACGCGTGTCCTCTGAGAAGAGGAGAGACACAGAGACACAAAGACGAGAGGGAGATTTGGAACAAGGGGCCCCCGTGCAGGCAGGGGCAGCAACTGGAGGGAGGTGTCTCCCAGCCAAGGAACCACGAGGGTTTCTGGCGATGCCAGAACCTGGAGAGAGGCCTGGAACGTCCTCCCAAACGGCCTTGAGGGAACCAGCCCTGCTGACACCTGGAGCTCACACCTGTGGCTTCCGGAGCTGGGAGCCGGTAAACTCCTGAATTCCTGTTGCTGTTTGAGACTCCCCTGCCCGCGACTTGTTAAGGCAGCCCTCTGACCCACCTGCATCCGGTTGGGAGGCGCTGGAGGCGGCCTTTGCAGCTGCTCGCTGCAGGGCCCCTCCTCTCTCTGGGCCTGGGGTCTCCCGCTGCAGGGGGCTGGGCCAGAGCTGTGCTTTTCAGACTGGGTTCCCCGCGCACCCACAGGGGCGGTGGGGGCTGTTTCTTCTTGTTGGAGCCCCTCAGTTTCCTCCCCCCACCCCTGCTTCCTCCCTTCTGCTGCCTGCAGAGCTTTTAGTCCTCCCTTACGGCCCCGTTCTATAACCCTCCCGGGGCTGGGGGAGAGGGTGGTGACCGAGCGGCTGTGTCCTCGGAAGTCACCCCCACCCCCCGCCCCAGGCTCTCTGCAGGGGCCTTGAGGGGGACCCCTAGGAACCGGCCATCCACGGCTCGCCCCGCCCTCTAGTGGCCGCCTCGAGGTACCGCCGGGCAGCCCGGGCAGCAGGTTTGGGCGTCGCGGGGGCGGGCGGCCCTCTCTGCAGGGAGACCCTCCCCAGGCTTTGCGGCCCAGGCGCGCCTGCTCGGGGTCCACGGGCTGAGTCCAGGCAGGAGTTGGCAGGGGTCGGAAGAGCGGGGGGGGCCGGCCATCCGCTTGGCTGCCACCGGCCAGGGCAGCTCGGGCCACTCCCGGGGGCTGTCAGGGCTGGGGCGGGACCCAGGGCCGGGCTGGGACAGCGGGCTGGGCCCTGCCAGCTCAAAGCGGGCCTGGCAGCCAGGGCTGGCTCTGCCCCACGCAGGGAAACCCTGGGTGCTCGCTGACTCCTGGCTGGGCCTGGGCCGGACACCCTCAGACCACCCGGCCTTTCTTGTTCCTGAGAGCGACAGTGATCTTGAGAAGCTCCCAGAAGGGGTGAAGGTGTGGGCTCTCTCTCTCTCTCTCTGCCTTCTTCCTGCTGCACCCCCCCCAGTCCCTAAAGCGGGACCCAGCACATAGCAGGCGCTAGATAAACACATGCTGGGCAGCCAGGTGAGTGCGCCAGGTGGGGTCTTGGGAAGCAAGGCTGAGCTCAGGTGCACGATGTGCTTTAGGGACCAGCTCCTGTTGGATGGGGCGGGGAGGCTGCGGGGTTAGGCCGGCTCTAGGCCGGGTCCTCCCCCTCACGGGAAGTGTCTGGGTCTTTCCATGCCACTTAGCCCAGCCACCCGGGAGGGCTGTGACCTCACAAGGCCACTCTCTGCAGCTGAGACTGCAGGAGGGGCTGATGGCCCGGCATCTGCTGACCACTCCCCGAAGCTGGGCAGCTGGTCCTTCCTCGAAGGGGGCCCTCTCCATGTCCACTTGGAAGCCTGATCCTTATGTACTAGAGGTGACGGAGGCTCAGAAGGGGAGGAACCCACCGAGGATGTCCAGGGAGTCCTAGGACATCACCCATCACTGCTCCCAGTGGATGGGGTTGGGCAGTGCAGCCGGGGAGGGGAGCCCTGCCCCAGGCCCGCCGCTGCACCCCCAAGGGGAGAATCTTCACTGACTGGCCTCTCCTCTGAGGAGGAGGTGCCACTGATGGAGGACCACTTATTTACATCCAGGCTCCTCAGAAATATTTTGTCAACACATCACTAAGGACGTCCAGCCTGCAGGGGTCTGCTCTGGCAACGGGGTCGGCCATTAGAGGGGTGGGCAACTCACAGCATGCTAAGTGGCGCCCCAGAGGAGGTGCAACCGGGGCGGTCTTCCTGAGGGAGGAGGTCCCGCGTTCTAGGGAAAGGGCTGGGTTTGCACAGGCTGCAAGGTCAGGAATTGGTAAGTCAGTGGAGACTCAGTGGTTGAAGGGTGCTGGGCACACCAGGCCCGGCCGATTCGGCTGCTAAAGGCCCCGTGAGCTGCTTTGGGATCCAGGCAGTTTATTACTGACATAGTGAAGGAAGTGGGCTCCCCGGGCCTTCATCCCACACACGCACAAAGATGACTTTGGAACAAAAGAGGCCACTGACGCCAACAAGAGCAGGGGACACCCCACTGTCGAGGAGCCCCCATCGCCCCAGCAGTCGGAGCTATACCTGGCCCCCAAGAGAGTCTCTCTGAGTCCGCGGGTGGCATCGCCAGTTCTCCCACAGGCTTTCATTTTCTCCTGGAGGTCCCCCCTTTGGACTCCATGGGGCCACAACCAGAGCTTTAAGGTATCCTTATCCCTCAGTTTTCTCCACAGGCTACTCTGTGTAAAGTGGAGGCGGGGCGGGGGACCCCAGTCTCAGCCACTGCCCTCGAGCTGACAGCTGCCCTCGACTCCAGGCCTGCACACCCAGCTGCCCCTGGCCACCTCCACCTGGAGGTCCCCCTGTGCACCCAGGTCAGCAGGTGCAGGGCGGCGCTCGAGCCCCTTCTCAGCGGCCCCCCCTCCTCCAGGAGGTGGCCCGGCGTGCACCCTGTCACCCAGGCTGGCAGCTTTCCTGTCGTTCTTCACTCTGTTCGTGTTTACAGCTGCCCCCCGCCCCCTCAAGGCTCACCCCGCGCCCTCCTGTCGCTGCCTTCCCTGCCCCGTTCAGACCCTCACCCCCACGCCGCACCACTCCTCTGCAAGCATGCGGGAGCTTTCTGACTTCCTCCTGCCTCCAGGCCCCCTCCTGTCCTCCTCCCCCCCACCCCTCGCTCGGTCACCACCATCCACACTGCAGCTCCCCAGAGCCTCACGACCAAGGCCAGATGCTTCCGTAGAGCTTCTTCTGACCCGGCTCCACTTGCCCCCCCGCCCCGTCCTCCCGTCTCCGCCCCTCAGCACCATTCCCTTCCGTTCCAGCGTGCTCCACGGGCTGCCCATCCTATTATTCTCCACTCCTCCTCCTCAGCCCTCGCATGCCGTTGTGTCCCATAAGCTCCCCTGGTGCTACCCCACCAGGCCCTGCTTGCCCCCATGGTCTCCTGTCTTTTGAGACCGTGTCGGCACCACAGCCAGCACTCGTACCT
Organism: Physeter macrocephalus; assembly: GCF_002837175.3. Lineage (NCBI taxonomy): Eukaryota > Metazoa > Chordata > Mammalia > Artiodactyla > Physeteridae > Physeter > Physeter macrocephalus. The sequence continues at coordinate 24,989 of NW_021146448.1, forward strand.
GCTGCGTGAGAA